>NW_023276807.1:29015691-29299945 GCF_003668045.3 Cricetulus griseus | reverse complement strand
TCTTGCTAGCCCATGACCTATCATTCCACATAGTAGAGGCAGTTGGATGGCAAGTTCTAGGCCAACCGTGGCTACCTGTGAGACCCTATCTCAGAAATAGTCTCCAACATTGGCTTCACTGCAACCAGGTTTTCCTAAAGTAATATATCTTTCATGGCCTTGTGAAGGACCAGACAATCAACAGTGGAGAAGAGGTGTGTGTGTGTGTGTGTATGTGTGTGTGTGTGTGTGTGTGTGCGTGTGTGCGCGCGCGCGCGCGCGCGCGCGCGCGTGTGTGGTCAACATCTTCCTCTGTGTGGAATAAATAAATGATCTCTAGTGACCTTTAAAAGGTGGTTTCAACCTATGATGTTTTCTCTTTTATTGTTTTATGTGTTAATAATAAAGCATTTAAAATATTAACATTTTTAGGCCTTTGAGTATTTCATCATTGCATCTGATCACATTTATTCCCATCTCCATCCCTTCCAGACCCACCCCATTTCTTACACACCCAACTGTGTCTTCATTCATGTATTTACATTTTTATTTATTTTAATACAGGGAGTGTTTTGCCTTCATGTATGTCTGTGTCCACATGTGTGCCTGGTGCCTAAAACGACAAAAGAGGCTGTCGGATCACTGAATTGGCCTGGGTATTGAACCCAGGTCCTCTGCAACAGCAGCCACTGCTCTTAATAGCTGAACTATCTCATTAGTCTCTTCATTCATTTTTTTTTTTTTTTTTAGCGCATTTGTCCAGTGAGTACTGTCTGTATACTCTTTGGTGTGTGACCATCCACTGGAGCCTATTAGAAATAACAGACATCACATCTTTAAAAACAAACAAACAAACAAAAAACTCTTTTCCTGCACTACCAATTACCAATAACCTCAGCTAGGGGTGGGACTTCACTACTCTACTCTGTGTGTAGTAAATATGCCTTGCATTTTCCATATTCACCACTAGATGGCAACACTGGTTCAAGGCGATTCTCTTCCTTGACCAAGAAGAAAAGAGCTGGCAAGGAAATAAATCCACAATTGCTGCTTGACAGGGCACTACATATTTAAGTCAAGCACCCTTACCCATGACGAGCACAAATTCATACACGTGTAAATGTCTAAGTATTTAAAAGAATACAAGCCAGGTCAGTAAATAGAAAGGCAAAAACTTGTCAGGGTATAGTGACTCGGGAGTTAGAGTCCAGGGACAGCCTGGACATAGCAAACTCAAGTCTAGCCATGGCTGCATAGTGACACCCAGCATCTGAGAGGAAGATTGGGAGGGAGGGAGAGGGGGGAAGAAGAAGGAAGAGGGAGAGGAGAGACAGGCTAGAAAGAGATCTTCCCTGATTTGTTAACATTAACTTTTTTTTCTTTTGGTTTTTAGAGATAGAGTTTCTCTGTGTAGCCCTGGCTGTCCTCGAACTCACTCTGCAGACCAAGCTGGTCTTGAACTCACAGAGATCTGTTTGCCTCTGCCTCCCACATGTTGGGATCAAAGGTATGCACAGCCACCACCCAGTTTAACTTTTGTTCTTACATGTGAGGAATTCTCTGGTATTTGTGTATCATTCCTAAGGGGGTCAAACTGGAGAAACAGCTCAGCAGCAGAGCCACTCTCGCTGATACTGTAGAGGACCTGGGTTCCATTGCCCACACCCACACAGCAGTTCACATTCTAACTACAGCTCCAGAAGATCCAGTGCTCTCTTCTGGCCTCTGAGGACACCACAAATACACGGCATATGAGTAAACACTTATACACATACAATAGAAATAAACAAAGACCTAAACAAATTAGTGTGCTTTGGTAGCTAAACTGATGATTTTTGCCAAGCCTTCCACCTGGACCACATGGTGGAAAGAGAAAACCAAATCTTGAAAATCGTTCTTTGACCACCACAGACATACCACCAGACATGTGCACACACACATTGCACAGTAGATAAGTAACATGTAATTTAAACATTAATTGGTTTGATCCCAAGGTGACAAATGATATCACTGAAATGCAATTTTGCTTCAGTACTTAGCAACCATGTAGGGAGCCGTTCCTGCATTCTCCATTACAATAATGGTGCCTGCAGACACCAAATGTAAATTATTTCACAGGCGCTGGGTAATTTCCATTCCTTTGATCTCTGCCTATCCCGTGGCTCATTTGGCCTGAGGAGCTGAAGCCATTCATAGGGTAACACGTCCCAGGCGGCCTCGGCCAGCCTTTATTAAGGGATGGGATTCTTGGTTCAGGGTCTCCGCTCTGGTAAGCTTATGCTCTCCCCACTCTCAAGACGCATTAAAGCTTGTCTGCAGAAGGATCCGAGTGTCCTGCGTGTATTTCTTGCCGGCGAGAACATACAGCGCGCGGGACACCACCATTTTTTAAAAGTGTTTTGTTTTGTGAGACATGATCGTTCTGCATAGTCCAGGCTAGCCTTAAACTCACTCTGTAGCCCAGGCTGACTTCAATCTCCCAATGATCTTCCTAACTCCACCTAATTAGTATTGAGATTGTAAGCGTGAACCAGCATGTTGGCTTAACCATCACATTTTTTCAATGTTTCCATAGGGCAACAGCAGTTTCACTGCAACAGCTGTTACTGTAGTGTCAGTGAAAGCTTTGAGAGACGGTCACATGTAGCCCAGGCTAGATTTGAACTCACTACATAGCAGAGGATAGTCTTGAACGTCTGTCCCTCTGATTTTTACCTCCTGGGTACTGGTATTACTGGTGTGAGTCTCCATGCCTGGCTGCTTGCTTCTTCTTTCTATAGCAGGGAATGGAGAGCAGGACAAGGCCTGGCTCAAGGGCAGGCAGTCTCACAGAGGGCAGATAAGGAGTCTCCTGTTGCTCAGGGTCGCCTCAAAACACAAGAAACTTTTCAGCACTGAGCATCAAACCCAGAGTAGCGCACTTGCTCAGCCAGAGCTATACTGCTGAGTTTCCACTCTCAGACCCTTTGCATGCTTTGTGCTTTGTTCAGTTTTTGAATCAGGGTCTCATCCATCCCTGTCTGGCCTGTAACTTACTATGTAAGGAAGAATGACTTTGAACTCCTGGTCTTCCTGTCTCCACTTCCCAAATACTAGAATGACAAGCATGTAATGGCTCAAGAGACCCTTTCCAGTGCCGGGTGTTGGTGGCGCGTGCCTCGAGAGGCAGAGGCAGAGGCAGGCAGATCTCTGTGAGCTCGGGTCAGCCTGGTCTCCAGAGTGAGTGCCAGGATAGGCTCCAAAGCTATACAGAGAAATCCTGTCTTGAAAAAACAAAAAAAAGAAGAGAAGAGAGAGAGAGAGAGAGAGAGAGACCCTTTCCAATTTAAACTGCTTAATGCAGTCAGTTTTACCATGAGTCTGCACTGCTGTTGTTGCTGTTGCTGAGTGTAAATATACCCAGCCAGACACTCCAGCTGTCCTGTATCCAGCTGCCACATGGCGATAGACCTCTCTCATTAGGCAAGTGCTCTACCAATGTGCTATCTCCCCAGTCCAACTATTTTGATCTCAAATCATTCCTAGTCTTTATTGTCATATTAGATTTTCTTGGGGGGTGAGGGGTGCACATGTGCCAAGACATACATATGGAGATCAGAGGTCAATTTAGAGGAGAGTTTTTCTCTCCTTCCCCCATGTGGGCCCCAGGGATCAAACTCAGATCCTCTGGCTTGACTGAAAATGCATTTTTCTGCCAAGCCATCTCACCCCATCCTTAGGGTTTCTTGTTTCAATTCATTGATATATTTATTGGGGGTAGAGATCAAGGCACAATGAAGGTGAGAAGACAACTCGTAGGAGACTGTTGCTAGGGAGCAGGCTGCCTGTACTCCACTAACCATTTCACTAGCCCATTCCTAGGATTTGTTTATTTATTTAGGCAAGGCCTCACCCATGTAGCCTTGGCTGGCCTGGAATTCACTCTATAGACCAGGTTGGCCTCCAGCTCAGGAGAGCCTCCTGCCTCTGCTGGGATTAAAGGCATGCACCACCACCACATCCAGTTCATTCCCAGGTTTTAAAGGAAATTTTTAAGATTCCACTTAATTTTTTTTTAAACTCTGGGAGAAGGAGCATTAGAAATGAGTTTAATTATTTTAGGGCTAGAGAAGGAAATAGCCAGGTATGGTGGGCACACACCTGTAATCTCAGCATAGAGGTAGAGGCAGGAGGATCAGAAGTCTCAGGTTGGCCTCCTGGTGAATTTGTGACTAGTCTGTGATGTATGAGACCTTTCCTCAAAGATAAATAAATAAAAAGAGGAATTCCCCCAGTTCTCATGTTCTTGGCTCTGAAGGTTATTGGGTTGTTGCTTCCGGTCAAGAAATGCTTTGAGTCTGAATAAACTGGGCCAATCCAGTTACTGCAGGTAAACATTAACCCATATCAAACCTCAGTTGTTAGCAATCAGGATCATGTGAACTCACCCTGCCTACTCACAGCAAGAAACAGAGTAACTTCCTCTTAGTTTTTCTCAAGAACTAAACCAAGCGATATGATTAGCATTAAATTATTTTTAAGTATAACATACTTGCTTTAGAAAGCCCATTCAGGCCTGGAGAGATGGCTCAGTGGTTAAGAGAACTTGCTGCTCTTTCAGAGGTCCCAATACGATTCTCAGCACCTTTGTAGGGCAGCTCACAACCACCTGTAACTCCAGCTCCAGGGCACCTGACACCTTCTTGTATCTTCAGGCACCCATGCACACATGTCTTTCTGTCTGTCTCTCTCTTTCTCATACACACACACACACACACACACACAGAGAGAGAGAGAGAGAGAATAAATTTTAGAGATCATCTCCTGAAAATTATTGGCAAATGGATGAAAGGCAGGAAAACAAAAAGATGACAAGTCAACATGTATTTGGGTATATGTTAGATGCATTATATATCTAAATTCTTAGCCAGGTTGCCAACATTCTGTATTACATGAGCTCAATCAGTGAACCTCAGTATCTTACGCTTTGGTCTGGGCAAATAAGAAAACAAACAGCATCTCCTTCCTCTCTGACCTTCCTCATTTGGATTCTGTTTGCCATCCAATCAAAGAGCAAGCAGTGGGGTTGGGACTCCTCCCTCCACCAACCCCATCCCTGGTTGGCAGTTATGGTTTGCACTCTATCAGTCATAGCATCTGGGTTAAAGTATGCCCGGAAACCAGCTGTGGGTGGCTGGTCCAGGGACCTTCGGAACTCTGAGTCACCTCCTAGGAATGGAAAAGTATTTAAATACGTTCACACCCACCTAATTCACCTCCCTCTGCAGAGCATCCTGAATTGAATGGGTACTGCCCTGTACTGGCCTTGCCTTCATGAAACAGCTTTTCTTGGGACAGAAGCAGGAGTATTTGCTAAGGACCAAGGACCACTAAGAACTTTTAAAGCAAGGCTTGAGCCTCCCTGGTCCACCTGTAAAAAATGTAGCTACACCCCTCGGCTGCATCAGCAAAGCGAGAGAGATTCCTTTAGTGAGAAACTGACAGCTGGCACTGAGAGAAACCACTCCATTATTTCTGTTCAAAACCCACCCTGAACTTTCCACGTTGAATCAGCCCTTGTCATGTTATCCCTCCATCAGTTTGTTTATAGACTTACTGTCCCTTAAATTACTATGTGCTCAGGGGTTAAAATAGATCCAAATGTTCTTATGGCTGAGTAGTATAATAATTACACATATATTCAAATCAACACATTTACAATCTCCTTATTCTAGAACGGCTTCCTGAATTGAATTTATTGAATGTTTAAATTATGTACACACATGTATACATACACATGCACATGTCTATGGGGCATACATGCTTATTTTAGTTTAGCCTAACCGTCATAATCCTAATAAATAGTTGAGGGAGAAAAAGAAGAATCCATGAGGAGAGTCTCAAAGAAGAAAATGAGGAAGTCAACAGGAAGGGGAGAGGATAAGATAGGAAAGCAAGAAAGTGAATGTGATCAACATACATTGTATACATGCACAAAAATGTCAAAATGAAACCCACTGTGTAAAATAATATGTATTAATAAAAAAAATTGAAATCAGCACAATGACTCAATGGGAAAAGAGATTTCCACCATGATGACCAGACTTCAATCTCCAGAACTTACATAAAAAGATAAATTAGGGGATGGTTAAGTGTCCCGAGCGATCGTCTCGCCAGCAAGAACGACACAGGACACTCGATCCTTCTGCAGTAAAGCTTTAATGCATCTTGAGAGAGAGAGCATAAGCTTACAGAGCGGAGACCCCGAGCCAAGAATCCCGTCCCCTTATAAAGGCTCATAAGCTCTGAGTAGTGCGTGTACAGCTGGGATAGGTGGATGACTCATCACCCTATATGACGCCATGGAATAGGTGAGGCTAGGCAAGTGGAAAAACACTGGGCACATGCATACCAACGTTGTTTGATCCGGCAGCGGATGTCAGCACCATCTTGTAATGGCGAATGTGAGTGCGGCTCCTCACAGAGTGTATATTACCTAACTCAGGATGATTTTGTTCTAATTCCATCAATTTGCCTACAAATTTCATGACGTCATTGTTTATAACAGCTGAGTAATACTCCATTGTATAAATATACCACATTTTCCTTCTCCATTCTTCTGTTCAGTGGCATCTAGGATGTTTCCATGTTCTGGCTATTACAAATAATGCAGCTATGAACATAGTTGAGCAAGTGTCCTTGCAGTATAAAGGACATCCTTTGTTATATGCCCAAGAGTGGTATTGCTTGAGGTAGACTGATTCCCAACTCTCTGAGAAACCACCATATTGGTTTCCAAAGTGGCTGTACAAGTTTGCACTCCCACCCGTGGTGAAGGAGCATTCCCCTTGCCCCATATCCTCTCCAGCATACGAATCACTTGTATTTTTGGTCTTAGCCATTACGACATATGTAAGATGGAATCTCAGAGTCTTTTTGATTTGCATTTACCTGGAGACTAAGGATGTTGAGCAATTCATTAAATGTCTTTTGGCTATTTGAGATTCTTCTGTTGAGAATTCTCTGTTTGGACCTCATTTTTAAATTGGACTATTTGATTTTTTGATGTCTAGTTTCTTGAGTTCTTTATATATTTCAGAAGTCAACTCTCAGTCAGATGTGAGGTTGGTGAAGGTCTTTTCTCATTCTGTAGGCTGCCATTTTGACTTATTGATAGTGTCCTTGGCCTTACAGAAGTTTTTCAGTTTTATGAGGTCCCATTTATTGGTTATTAATGTCCCATTTATTAATTGTCAATCTTACTGTCTGCACTATTGGGGTTTTATTTGGGCAGTTGTTTACTATGCCAGTTTGGTCAAGGGTATTTCCTGCTTTTTCTCCTGTGAGGTTCAATATATCTGGATTTATATTGAAGTGTTTGAGCCTCTTGGACTTGAGTTTTGTGCATGGGAATAGATATGGATCTATTTGCCTTCTTTGACATGCCCACATCCAGTTTGACTAGCACAATTTGTTGAAGATGCTTCCTTTTTTCCTAATGTACAATTTTAACTTCTTTGACAAAAGTCAGGTATGTGATTTACATCTGGGTCTTAGATTCAATTCCATTTATCCATCTGTCTGGTTTTATGCCAATACCATGTGGTTTTTATTATATAGCTCTTTAGTAGAGCTTAAGATCAGGAATGGTGATACCTCCAGATGTTCTTTTATTGTACAGGATTGTTTGGGCTACCCCAGGTCTTGTTTTTCCATAGGAAGTTGAGTATTGTTTTTTCAAGTTCTGTAAAGAATTGTGTTGGGATTTTAATGGGTATTCCAATGAATCCATTCTGTAGATAGATTTTGGTAAGATGGCCATTTTTTACTATGTTAATCCTACCAATCCATGAGCATTGGAGATCGTCCCATGTTCTGATATCTTGGATTGTAGGAGTCATTCACACCTGTGCTCTGGGAGCCCTAACGAGGTAGGCTTCTTGCAAGGTCATCTGAAAGAAGGTTGACTATGACATCTCTTCCAGGAAGGGGAGTTCATCCTCCGGCTGCCAACCAGCTTCATCCTCTTCCTTCACCCAGTGTGGGATCCCCAGGAGACTTCCAGTTTCTTGAGGACCACTGTCTCAACAGTCCCATAGCCAAGCTGAGAGGTCTAAGGGTCCCACATTAGAATCCCTTCCACTATGTCAGGACACTGGGGAGGTTGAAGCCAGAAGTGAAAGCTCAAGGTCACCTTAGACCACATAACTGGAATCCATCTCAAAAGCACAATGAAATTATACAATTAGTAGAACCACTGGCGTTGGAGCACAAATTCTTTCCCAAGTTTGCTCTGCTTAGAGGGCAGGTACTGCTTTATACTCTTAATATTTGGGCTGGTTAGCTTTAATGATCAACTTGACACAACCTAGAACTGCCTGGGAAGAGAGTCTCCATGGGGAATTTTTCCTCTCAGGAAGGCCTGAGAGGAAGGACTGAATTATTCTTTACAATTGTGACTAATTGATGCTATGTGACCTATATCCTGATTTCCCAGAAATGATAGACCGGGGACGTATAAGCTAAACAAACCCTTTCTTCCCCTAGGTTGCTCTGTGTAGAGATACTTGTCACAATAACAGAACCAAACTAGGACAGTCAAGTGTCTTTCTCCCCAAATCATCCTCTACCATGTCAGGTGGTTGGCTACTTAGACATCACCGGCCTTAGAGGTCATTATCATAGTCAGCTGTGAGGCCCTAATGTTGCCAGACCTGTTATGCTGCTTCCTCTGTTCCCGTCAATGCCTTCAGTTTGAGGAGGTCGAAAGTGTCACCGTCGTCGTCCCTGCTTTGAGCTGAAAATATTATGTGAAAGGTTAGCTCTCGGCAAGACAAAAAGGAAGAACCCACTGGGAGTGCAGGGCTTTGTTGAGACCCATTAAGGGAAAGCTATTTCCTCCTAGTAGCACAAGGCTACTTTTATAGACTATCTCTTTTTCTTTAATTTTATTTTTTTTTCTCTTTTCTGTCTTTCTTCTTTCTTTCCTTTCTTCTTTCTTCTTGCCTCCAGGCTCTCAATATGTACCCTTGGCTGTCCTGAAACTCCCTATGTCAATCAGATTGGCCTGAAACTCACAGACACACCCACCTGCCTCTAGCTCTGGGATGACTGGATTAGAGCTGTAAGCCAACAAGTCCTGCTTTTTTTTTTAAATTACTTATATGTGTTCGTGTGTGTGTGTGTGTGTGTGTGTGTGTGTGTGTGTAGTGCATGTGTGTGTGTACATGAGCTGGAGTTTGAGGCAATTTTTCGCTATCCAGTGGTGGGTATAGGGTGCCCAACTCAGGTACACGGCAAGAGTTCTCACTCTTAATCACTGAGCTCTCTATCCACTCCATCTCTTTAATGTTCTTTAGTCACCTCTGTTGCATGATTTTTGGTCAAAAGCATGAAATCTGAGTTTTATCTCAGGCCCTAGTTGTTGACACAGCTCTATGAACTGCGGGAACATTTGTGATTGCTATCAAGCAGGGAGCTTTCTGGAAAAGAACAAAGAAATACCGTTGTTCCCTCCCTTTGGGAATTTCATCCCATGGACCTGTCAATCACCTGGATAGGAAAATACTCCCCGGGAAAGGCTGTGGGATCCAGACACTTTAGGAAGTGGCATAAAGCTGGCTCAGCACAGTAGTCTGTCTAGCCATTGTTCATTTTCTTCCTTGAGAATGTGTCTCCCTCAACGTTCCCTGAGGCCACCATCATTTCTCACCCTATGAGTGCTTCACATTACTCTGTAATAAACCTTACATGTTTCCTACACTAAGCTGTGAGTGTCTTATCTGAATTCCTTCCACCGAGATCACAAGAACAAGGCAGCCCAGGGGAACGAAGATTGAGATCCTTAAACACAGTTTCCTCTTATGTCTCTGCATTTGATAGCCTGCTCTGATTCACTTTGCACATTCAGTACTTTTCCATTTGTGTCTTCATAATGGAAACCTAATGAACATCCTTTCAATACTGCTATTCAGTGACCCTAGAGCAGCTGTGATGAAGTTCTATAAAGGTCCTCATTGTTGGTCACCCTCCCCACCAGGTATAAATGAACCTTAAGTTGGCTTTGTCAATGACTGTTTCTCAAAACTGCTAGCATCCAAAGACAACAGTTGGAAAAAATCCCGTGCCTTACCTATGTACCTGTCAGTCCCATTCTGAAAAGTCCCTGGGCCTTCCAAATCCAAACACTGGTTCCCAAGAGGGCAAGTTATTTTATACAAATTAATGGCATTTGAAATTATACAGTTTCTCTTTTTAAAGTGAGTTCCTCAGGCAGGTGGGCAGGTGCCCTCACAGCAGCGGGCAACTGTGTGGACTTGAGGGCAGTCGGCCTTTCTTCTGGTTGGTCCACACCCAGATACTGTTCCAGTCCCTGACAGGCTCTAAGATTCTACCTAAGGAGACTTGAGGTCAACATCAATTAAACAACAAACAAACCCGTGTATTGTTCATGCTAACACAAGACTCTCCAGTCAGCTCCCTCAAGCCCTTCCACCTCAGACAATCACTTTGATTTAGAAACTCTCCATCTTTTGTTTTGATCAAAAGTCACAGCCTTACCCCAGATCATTAAAAAAATAATGATAATGATAATAATGATGATAATAATAATAATAACAATAATAATAAACTCTACCTAAAATAGCCGTATCTTTTAAATAACAAATAAATATGATGTCAGCTTGGAGAGTCCCGGGGGCCCTGTAGCTAGCTGCACACCCATCTCCACTGTCATTCATTTTTCCACCAAAGCTGCCGCGGCTGCCATCGGCATCCGTAGGCTTCCTCTTGCTGATGCTGCCAAGTCTTCAATCTCGGCATTCAGTTTATGGATCACCCATTCCATTGCTTCCCAGCCTTTGTTAGGGTTGGAAGATATGGTGCTTGCCATGAGTCCTTCAAGGTAGCTGCTGAGGCTGACCCCTTTCACGGTGATGATGGCTTCCTGGGTCAGGACAGTTTTCTCTGGGTCCTGGGGGTGCGGCTTGTAAGTGATCCTCTCCTCTACAGAGACCATATTTGTAAATGAGATGTTGGTGGGCTTGAGCTCCATTGTCTTCTTTACCAGGTCGACTACAGAGTGCTCTTGCACATACGTTTTCGTTCTCGCGGTACCAATAAGTCAAAGACGTGCTCCGAAGTCCAGATCTTCATGGTGCCAGCCTCTGCCCAGTGTCCCGCGGTGTCCCGGGACCACGAGGCACACAAGTTCACCGGCCCCGCCCTGGCCTGGCCTGGCCGGCCGGCCTCGCAGCCTTTCTTATCCATTTTTAAGTACTTCTTTGCCCCCTCCAAATGTTTCCCCCATTTAATTTTCCTACTATATGTTACTGTCACTATTCACGCAGCAGCCCTAAAATGTACAGTCATCCCTGACATCCTTCACTATAGCCAGCAGGTTCACAGGGTAAGTTGCTCCACCCCTTTAAAGTCAGGGTGTTGCCCTGTGTAGTAGCACCCACCTTTAATCCCTGTACCTGGGGGTCAGAGGCAGGCAGATCTCCCAGTCTGAGGCCAGCAGTATACATAGCAAGTTCCTGAACAGCCAGAGCTACATAGTGAAATCCTGTCTCAAAAAAAACCCTAAATAAATAAATAAAACCAGTGTCTTACTTCACCTAGGCTTACCTCCAATTTGTTATGTAACTTAGCATTCCTAAACTTCTTTTAGAACTTTTTTTATTACATTTATTTATTTATTGGGGGAGGACGAACATCGCCATGGCATATATGTGGAGGTCAAAGGACAATTTAATGAGTTGGTTTTCTCCTTCCACCATGTGGAGCCTGGGAGTTGAGCTCAAGTCATCAGGCTTGGTGGCAAGCACTCCATTGGCTGAGCCACCTTGCTGGACCTATCCTTGAAATACTGAATGTCCCATCTCAACTTTCCAATGCTATAGGATTACAGATCTGTAATGTTTCTGCAGGTCTGGGGCATGCATGCTAGCATTCCACCAGCTGTGCGACATCCTCAGGCCTGTCCTTGCTTCTTAATGCCTCCTTTGTCTTCTCTTCATTTCCTTTTCAACCACTCAAAGCAAGATCTTCATTTTATCTGTTGAAATATACTCCTGTTTTCCTGCCTCAGTTTCTTTTGTTCTGTCACATTTGGGTCACTTTCGAGAACACTGCATAAAAATCCTCATCCACTGTTGGGACCAGGATCCTGTCCTGACTTACTCTATATTGTATAAAACGGCTTTTTTGAGGCCGTGCCTTGCTCGCAGAGACTTATTGTTTGTTTGTTTGTTTTTCGAGACAGGGTTTCTCTGTGTAGCTTTGGAGCCTATCCTGGCACTCACTCTGGAGACCAGGCTGGCCTCAAACTCACAGAGATCCACCTGCCTCTGCCTCCCGAGTGCTGAGATTAAAGGTGTGCACCACCAACGCTCGGCCAAGACTTTTTTTTTACTATTTAAAAATTTCATACATTCATATAATGTGTTTCTGTCCCTTTAATTCCTCCTCTACCTTCTTTTTTGGTTTTTCAACACAGGGATCCTCTGTAACTTAGGAGCCTATCCTGGAACTCACTTTGCAGAACAGCGATCCACCTGTCTCTGCCTCCCAAGTGTTGGGATTAAAGGCTTGAGCCACCACCACCTGGCTTTCTGTCTCCTTCTCCTCCTCCTTTTTCTTCTTCTTCTTCCTCTTTGTCTCTCCCTCCCTTCCTCCCCCACCCCTGTCCCTGTCTCTCCAGACCCAGAGTCCACTTAGTGCTGCCTGTTGATATATGGGTGTGGGACCATCTTCTGGAATATGGGCAGTCTCAGCACACATGCACTCTCGAGTATAAATGCACGCGTGTGCGCACACACGCGGGCACACACACACACACACACACACACACACACACACACACACACACACAAACAAACACAACAAAACTAAAATATTTTAATATAGGGTTTTAAGTGCAGGAAAAGAGAAAGAGAGGCACTCCAGAAGAAAGACAGACTCCAAAGCAAAGGTATAGACTTCTCTGAGAGAGAGCTATGCTGTCTCTATAATTGTCACAAGCAGGATTTGGATAGGTTTTGATGTTATCTTCAAAAAGTTGCTAAGGAATGTAAGCAGGATCACAGAGTGGTTCCTGGGGTCTACTGTTGAAAAGACCACAGGGATTTGAGAAGATGGGATAGCTACACTGTAAACAAAGTCTTTCTTGGGATTCCCAAAAATGTCCAGAAAAAGGAGTGAGACTCTTCCAAGGGTGTATACACCCCCAAGGTTGTATATACCTCCCAATGTCATATACGCCTCCCAAGGTTACATAAATCTTCCAAGGTTGTATGTGATGGGGGAGGTCCTTCTGTGTCTATGTTTGTCTTATTGTTGATAAATAAAGCACTGTTGGCCAATAGAGAAGCAAGTTAGGTGGGACTAGGAGAGAAGCAGGATTCTGGGAAATGTAGTAAAGAGAGTCGCCATGTGATCACCAGGAAGAGAGGACACATAAGGCCGGCGTCCTTGGTAAGATAAGTCCTTATAAAATATATAGATTAGTAGTTATGGTTGATAATTAAGACTGAGCTAGCATATAAGAAATCCTAGTCATTGGCCAGCAGCATTGTTACTAATATATTAGTATATATTAGTGGGTTGTGTGGTGGCAGAAGATGGCAGCTGGCAGAAAGAATTATCGTTACACATATGGCACCTTCCAAGGTCATATACACCTCCCAAGGTTATATATAATCAGTCCATGAGCCTAGGTCATAGGTATTTTGACATGAAATATCTATATATGAAGGGAATATGTCTACTCTGTTAACAACTTTCACAGAAAATGTTAATTGTGTTATGCTGCAATGTTTGTTTCTCAGCCAATGGCAAACTTCCACCACACTCTGGCTGAATGGGTTCTTTCCCTTCCCATGTCCCCATGATTTTCCTTGCCTTTCTTTCCTATCTCCTGTTAAAAAATGAACAGATATCAAGGACTACCTTTTACAGTGTTTAATTCCAGACTGCTGGGGGTGGTACCTAGAATCTGTAAGTGTTGCCCTAAACCTGAAGGAGAGTCCATCATTGACTTACCTGGCTCCAAGCTGCCTTTCAGACATCCTTCCTAAGTGTTCTCTCTTGCAGTGGCTTTGAAGGAACAGCAGTGTAAGCAGCAACAGGCTTGATTGATAAAAGCCTTGTGACAAGAGTCAAAATTAACCCCAGGCAGCAATGGCTTCCCTGTAGATTTTGTTAGGGCTGTTGGCAGTGGTGGTGACTTTTGAGACAGGATCTTACTGTACGTTCCATGCTGACCTCAAATCTCCATCTTCCTGCCTCAGCCACCATGTACTGCTGCAGCAATTTTCTTGTTGACAAGTCTCTGTATGGCTAGTCCTGGGTAACAACCATCAAAAGTGTAACTTGTATTGGCTATTTTCCTGTTGCTGTGATGAAATAGCATGACCAAAAGTGTTGATGTAAATTTTCTGTCCCAGCTAGTCCCACAACCCTTGAACCCCAAATAAACACACAGATGCTACATTAATTATAAAGTGTTAGCTGGTGTCAAGGGCTTATTGGCTAGCTCTGTCTTAGTTACTAACCTATTTCTATCAATTTATGTATTGCCACCAGGCTGTGGCTTCCCTGGTAATGCCCCGGCATGTTGTTACACCTTTGGCAGCATGGCAACTCTGTGTGGCTGGCTCACTCTGCCTACTTTTCCCAGGATTCTCCTTGTCTCTAGTCCCACCTATCTTTCTGCCTCATTGGCTGAATAGTGTTTTATTCATTAACCTATAAGAGAAACATATACACAGGAGGACAACCTCAATCACAAAAGCAGCTTGAGGAAGAAAGGGTTCGTTTTAGCTTACTGTTGAAGAGGTATAAAGTCCAGAATGTCAAGGGAAAATGGGCAACAGGAACAGGAAGCAGAAAGAGCTCACTTCATCCTGCACAGGAAGCAGAGAGAAGGAACAGGAAGTAGGGTGAGTCTATAAAACCCCAAAGCCTTCACCTCCTTTACCAAGGTTCCACCTTCTAAAGGTTCTGTGTCTTCCCTGAAGAGTGACCAGCTGGGAACCAAGTATTCAAGTATCTTAGCCCACAGGGGATATTTCACAGAATAACCTAATTAAAATCAATACTGGATTTTCAAGTCCTTGCCCTTGTTTTGGTTCTTTCTCTACATAAATCCCAAGTTATTAGTTCCTCAAAGACTCCTGGTTCCCTGTTCCTTCCCATACAGGGTGATTCTTTTCAGCCACTCACTTCAACTTGTCTCCTGTTCTGTTGACTGAATTAAGGGTCCAGCCACACTTTGTTGGGACATTTGAACTTGGGCCCTGACCTGGGACTTCCAGAGTGGTGATTTAGAACTCATCTATGACAATGGATTAGCTAACTGGAGTTTTGAGATTTCTTTGTAGCATAATGGTATCTGTGGCTCATCTTCTATGATTTCCTAGATTTAAATTTTGTAAAAGTGAAAAAGAAATACTTAAGTCATGAAATAAGTGTAGCATTTGTGTAGATTTTAGCGTCTTGTGTCTAATAATTTTTTGCTGTTGTTTACAGATTTGATACATTTGTTGTTATTTTGAGACAAAAATCTCACTATGTTGCCCTGACTACCTTAGAACCCATTGTGTAACCCAGGAGGGCCTCAAATTTAACAACTGTCTCCATATCCTGAGTTCTGGGAGTACAGGCACTAATTACCATGCTGGCTAGTTTCATTTATTTTATCAACTCACTTCCCAGGATACCACCCCTCTTGCCCCCAAAGTTCCAATACACCCCCACTTTTATTTTTAAGACCGTCTCACTCTGCAGATCCACCTGCCTCTGTCTCAGAAGTGTCGAAATTAAAGGTGGGCACCGCTATGCCTACATACATTATGCAACTTTAGCCCCCTTTTAGTTCTGTGTCTTTATTGTATTAGTTTGAATGATGCTCAATTAAAATCAGATGCTGGTAAGCACATTCTTCCTCTGTGTCTTTTCCACTAAATGCAGCTATAGATTTCCTACAGAATGCCTGGAGCACCTATTTTAAAAGCAGACAATGGCAAGGTGGTAATTTAAGGGGTAATCCCAGAATCTGAAGTACCACTGGCCCATGAAATTTCAACCTTACTGGTTTGGGATTTGCTTTCTCCAGTTATCAAAAGACATAGCCCTGAGGGCGAATGCACCCGTAGAGGTTTGTAGTTCAGTAGTGTAAACAGAGCCCTGCCCTAGTTAGGTTTTTGATTGCTATAATAAAGGTCATAACCAAAAGCAACTTGGGGAAGAAAAGATTTATTTGGCTTATATCTCCCAATCACAGTCTATCACTGAGTGAAATCAGGACAAAAACTCAAGCAGAGCAAGTACCTGGAAGCAGGAACTGAAGAAAAGGCCCAAGAAGAATGCTATTTACAGATTCGCTCCTTTGGGCTAGCTCTGTTTGGTTTCTTACATACCCTGGGACCACCTGCCCAGAGATGGCACTACCCACAAGAGGCTGAGCCCGCCCACATTAATCAAGAAATGTCCCACCAACTTCAATATGATGGCAGCATTTTCTCAGTTGAGGGTCCATCTTCCCAGATACCTTTAACTTCTGTCAAGTTGACAAAACCCCTAAATGGTAATTGGGGCAGATACATGGCTCAGTGGATAAAGGAACTTGCTGTCAAACCTGACCATCTGAGTTCTATCCCAGGAACTCACAAGGTGGGAGGAGAAAACCGATTCCTCCCACAAACGGGCAAGTTCATGCTCACATATATCCAGCTATGCACACATAAACAAACGAATAAATAACAAATAAAGTGTTTTTTTTTGTTTTTGTTTTTGTTTTTAGATGAGAGGGGCTGAAGATATAACTCAGGAGTTAAGGCATGTTGTGCTCTTGTAGACCTGAGTTCAATTCCCAGAACCCATGTTGGGCAGTTCAGAGCAGCCTGTAACACTAGCTCCAGGGAATCTGATATTCTCTTCTACACTCCTTGAGCACTACCCTCATGTTCACACACACACATACACACACACACACACACACACACACACACACACACACACACACACACTCATATGTAAATATTATATGTGTGTGTGTGTGTGTGTGTGTGTGTGTGTGTGTGTATAATTTAAGAAAAGGAGAAGAATTCAAGAAATCCAAGGGTACCAGGAGGTCTAGGAGAAAGACAGACTTTAAAAAGTGCCTCTCTAAGGTTATGAATGAAATCCAGACAAGGTGGTACCTGCCCATGATCTCAGTAATAAAAAGACTAGCACAGAAAATGCATGAGTTCAAGTCAAGCTTGGACTGTATATTGAGAGTCTGCCTAAAAATGTTATTTATAGCCAGATGGTGGTGGTGCACGCCTTTAATACCAGCACTCAAGAGGCAGAGGCAGAGGCAGAGGCAGAGGCAGAGGCAGAGGCAGAGGCAGAGGCAGAGGCAGAGGCAGAGGCAGAGGCAGGCAGATATCTGGGAGTTTGAGGCCTGGTCTACAGAATGAGTTTTAGGAAAGCCAGGGCTGCACAGAGAAACCCTGTCTTGATTAATTTTTTAAAAATGTTATATATAAATGCTGAGTTCACTTTAATATTACCTATGCATGGACCTTGCCCTATCCAAAACTCTTGCTAGCAGTTCTATTTATAATAGTCATATGCTGGACTTTAGTGGGTGAGAGGCGAACACACAGCTGTGGTATGTTCCTGTAATAGAACTTTAGAAGATTTTAAGAACTCTGCAGAGGCACTAGCTGCCCGAGTATGGAGCTGGCCATCGGGTAGTACACACACAGGACAGGGTTAACAGCATCACAAAGGCTTCGAGAACTGACTTGCTATTGGAAGACAGCACTGAATGTGCATTGAAAATCATTAACCGGATTCACCTTAGTTTGCTGTCTATTGCTGTGGTAAAGACCAGGACTGAAAGCAACTTGGGGCAGAGACTGGTTCTTTGTCACAGGTCACAGTCCACTGAGTGAAGCCAAGGCAGGAGCTCAAGGCAGCAACTGAAGCACAAGCCATGGAGGAAGGATGTTTACTTGTACCACCACCTAAAAGCCACCCTGGGCTACATTCTGGGGTTTTTAAACAATGATTTTATGTTTAAATGTGTCTGTGTGTACGTCCACATTTGTGCGGGATGTCCTTGGAGGCCAGGAAAGGTCATCAGATCCCTGTGGAGTTGGAATTGCAGGCAGTTGTAAGCCATCCAACTTGGGTTCTGCAAACTGAATTCAGGAGACTGAACCTCCACAAGCAAGCACTTTGTGGAGGTTTGAAAGAAAAAGGGCCCCAAAGGGAGTGGCACTATTAGAAGGTGTGGCTTTGTAAATAAATCCAAAATGCTCATTAGTTCACCAAGTTGGACTTTGGCGGAATTGTACTTTGATCTCTCCACTGATGTTCTGTCTGGGGTGAGTAAATGTTTGTTTGTATTTCCCCAGGAAAAGATCACAAAGGAATGGGTAAGGTGAACTGGGTGGCGGCGGCGAATGCCTTTAATTCTAGCACTTGGGAGGCAGAGGCAGGAGGGATCTCTGCTAGTTTGAGGCCACCCTGGACTACAGATTAAGTTCCAAGACAACTAGAACTGTTACACAGAGGAAACCCCATCTCAAAAAAAAACAACACAAAACAAGAGTGAGAGATGTGAAGATCCAATTAACCTCTAGAAATTCTAGAGGTGTGCTCTGATAACTGTACTTCACTTCTGTGTGAAAGCAAGCTCTACCAGGTCAATCAGATGGCTCAGAAGGTGTATTTTTCAGTGTTCTCTAGAGGAAAAGAATTTAGGGAATGACTATCTCTTTCATATATATGTGAATGTGTGTGTATTTTTAGAGAGAGAGAGAGAGAGAGAGAGAGAGAGAGAGAGAGAGAGAGAGACTGTGGTCTAGCTAGTCCAACAATGGCTGTCTACCAACAGAAGGTCCAAGAGTCCAATAGTTGTTCAATCCACGAGGCTGGATAGCTCAGCTAGTCTTCAGTATATGCTGAAATCCCAAAGAAGTAGGCTCTAATGCCAGTGAAGGAATGGACTTGCCAGGGAGGGTGAGAGCAAACAGGCAAAGAGAGAGCTTCCTTCTTCCATGTCCTTCATACAAGGCTACCAGCAGCTGTGTTCCGGATTAAAGGTGGGTCTTCCTGCCTCAGAACAACTGGATTAGAAGAGGGTCTTCCTACTTCAAATGATTTAATTAAGAAAAAAATCCCTCACAGGTGTGCGCAGCCATTTGGATTTTAGTTAATTTCAGATGTAGTCAACGAACTACAGTTGACAACGAACAATAGTCATCATAGCAGGTAAAGGCACCTCCTGTCAAGCACGAAGACCTGAGTTCAATTCTGCTCACCCACATGGTGGAAAGAGACAACTGACTTCCACAAGTTGTCCTCCAATCTCCATTCTCCGTACATGGACACACACACACACACACACACACACACACACACACACACACACACACACACACACACACACACACTGTGATTTTAAATGAGTTTTCTAAAATACACTTTGCTGCTCTGGAACAATCTTTTTGTACACGGTAAATATCTATGACTCCAATTGGTTAATATTAAGTCTCTGTACATTTATCGGGGTACTTGAGGTCCCCATGAAAAAATCAACTACTTTCTACATCTCCAAAGCTTGGGAAACACCAAGGAAGTAGAGTAGAAAGACTGTAAGAGCCAGAAGGCTGGAGTGCTACGAAAGGATTCCTCCTGGGTGTTAGTGGCCATGGAGTGTGGGCTGGTCTGTGTTCTGTCACAGTGTGGTAGGGTATCATCAGGACCCCTCCCTCCCTAAGGACGTAGATGCAGTTAATGGTTGGCATATTTTCCAAGTGGCATGGCACTGTTGATGTGCTGTGTGTTTGTAAGTAACCCTTCACCCATGCTCCTGTGAGCATCTCCAAGCAAACACTGTGACCATCAAAACAGAAGAGGTCTGACTGGGAAGAGGAGAGGGATTATAAGGGAAAGTTCCAGACCAGCAGGGCCTACAGTGAGTTCCAGGCCACCCTGGGCTGCACAATGAATCTGAGACCAGCCTGATTACAGGGTGAGTTCCCTAAGTTACACAGTGAGGTCCTGACTTGGAAGAGAGGGAGAGAGGGAGGGAGGGAGGGAGGACACAAAAACATCACTGCCTTATCCAAAAACAGGATATGGGGAGTAAATGTGATCAAAATAAATTATATGTTTTATATGAAAATGTCAAATGAAACCAATTATATAATTGATAAATGCTAATAAAAACTAAAATAAATAAAATATTTTAATGGTTTGAATTCTCTAGATCAAAAGCCTCCATATTAATACCCTTCATTGCTGGGTTTGGTGAGGCATGCCTTTAATCCCAGCACTGGGATGAGGGTGGGGCAGAGACAGGCAGAACTCTCTGAGTTCCAGGACAGCCAAAACTACACAGTGATACTCTGTCTCAAAAAAAAAAAAAAAAAAAAGACAAATTATTTGTTCCTCTTTTTTCCCAGTGCTAAAAGTCAGCAACACAGTTTCATACACATGAGCTTCTCAGGTCAGTTGTTTCTGAGTCTTTCCTGGTTCACAGTTCTCAGTTCTTCATCTCTGCTGTCATCAGAGTTGATGACCAATGTCACTTTCCTGTTGTCAGGCTATGTCATTAGAGTTGATGACCTCTGTCACTTCCCAGTGTCAGGGGATTTGGACAAGGTCACCAAAGAACACAGTCTTCTCCACTAACCCACAGCCAGCCTGCCCGAACTCGGCTCTCAGTTCCCTGTTCTCTGAGGGAACCCCTGCATGGCAGGGAAGTACTGTAGCTCCCCTAAATGTTCTCATGTGCTCAGGAGCTTATTTTTAATTTTATCTTGTTTAGTTTTATTGATTGTATCATCTTATTTTGAGACAAGAGTCTCATGTAGCCCAGGCTGGCCTTGAACTCCCTAAGTAGCTGAGGATGACTTTGAACTCCTAAACAAGCTATTCCTACCTCCAAAGTGTATGTACCAACAAATCCAGTTTATGGGTTGCCAGGGATTAAACCCACATCTCATGCATTCAAGTCAAGCACTCCACCAACTGAGCTATGTCCCCATCCCTGGGAGATTCAACCCCTAGGACCTGAGAGCAAAAGAACTGGCTATGCCCCCTGCTTGTTGCTACAAAGGGGTACACTCACCAGCGCAATGTACCACCTCACCTGATGGTGAGGACAAGGGAGAGCTGGCAGACTGATCAACCCTGTAACTAACCCAACCCAGAACCAGGGTTATGGGTTGGCTCACCACACCTGTGATCTGATGGGGCACATGAAGGGACTGGTCCTGCAGACCCAAAACTGCAGGATTTCCACAACACAGGGCAACAGCAGGATAACCAAGAGGAGACCCAGTGAGGGCCCAGCACTGACTGTGCAGCAGAAGCCAGAGGCCTTGAACCAGACTGATGACTCTTTACAACGAACAGTTGCAAGTAAAGATATATGGACTAAAGGGTTTACTGTATGACTCACTATGTCACACTACAGCTTCCACGACAAGATTTTTTTCCCTTTGTTTTTCTATTCTTTTTTCTCTTAAATTTTATTGGGGGCGGGTGCTGAAATGGTAAAGGGAAGATACACAGGGATGGGGAATGATTGGGGTCTCTATGCATGATGTGAAAGGTACAAAGAATAAGCGAAAAGAAAGTTAAATAAAATGGCTTTCTAGAGGCTGGAATTTTTGGTATCATTCCTTTTAGGACAAGTTGTGGCAAGAAATGCCTACCCTAAGATCTAGTTCATGCTTGACCTGAGAGTTTCTCCCTGTCTATCTCATCTGTTCTTCAAAAAGGCTAGCAATCCTCCTGCATTCAAATTCCACTCCCTTCTCAGAGTCAGAAGTTCCTCCCTCAATGCTTTTCTTGCCCAGTGGAGCACTATCTTCACTTTGGTTTCTGTTTTCCTTTTGTTGCTTTTTTTTTTTTTTTTTTTTTTTTAAGACAAGGTCTTACATAACCCTGGCTGATCCCAAACTCTATGTAGCTGAAGATGCCCTTAAACTCTTAATTTTTAGGTGTGTATTGCTGTGTGTGTGGACCATGGTGTGTGTGTGGAAGGATACTTGCAGAGGACAACTTGCAATCATGAGTTCTCTCCTTCCACTTTGTAGGTTCTGGGAACCGAATTCAGGATATCAGGCTTATAGGGCAAGCTGAGCCATCCCAATGCCCAACCTTGAACTCATGTGCTTTCTACCTCCTCTTCCTTAGGCCTGGGATTACAGGTGTTCACAACCACTCACAGTTTATTTTTTTTGTTTCCTTGTTTGTTTTGAGCTCAGGCTGGCCTGGAACTCAGTGTGTAGTCCAGGCTGTCCTCAGATTCACGGCAACACTCAAGTCTCAGCCTCCCAAGTGCCCCATACAGGCATGAGCCACCATGTTCCAGCTCCTAGACTTGAAACTAGACATTTTGCATGGAAATTATCTTTGAATCAGAACAAACTAATTGCAACAGAGCAGTCTCCTGGAAAGTGGGGGAGGCATTTTGTTTCTGTGTCAAGCCCGTGATTGTTTATATATGTATATGTAGGTATTCCACTTTCCTAGTTTGCTTCCTTATCTAATCTGTTTTCCTACATTTGCAGTGTTGGGAATTGAACCCAAAGCCTTGCACAAGCTAGGCAAGTGTTCTACACTGGCTCCTCCCAGCCCTGCCTTCCAACCTTTACCCCCAGAGCACTGTTTCTCTTCCTTTTCATTGTTGCCTGCTAAGAATCCTTCTTAGACATTTTTCCCCAACTGACCTGGTCTCAATATGTCCATGCCATTGATAACATTTATCTATCTATCTATCTGTCTGTCTGTCTGTCTGTCTATCTATCTATTTTCAGCACTACATTTTTTTTTAAATTTAGTTTACAGAAGGAATCTATTAAGTACAGGTTGCAGAAAGAAAAGGTTTAGTGCTATTTACATTCATTTTAAAACTCTGCTCTATACAAATTTAATTCTGATCAGTATGAAAAATATTTTCGTAGATCCACTGTATATAAAGCCTCTTTATCAACACATTAACAATGAATAAAGTAACCTGATGATAATATTTATTTATTTAATGTATATTTCCCTATCATTTTCTGTTGTTTTTATTTTAATTTTTCATAAGTGTGAGTATTTTGCCTGCACACATGCTTGTGTGTTCTTGTGTGCATTTCTGTTGCTCTTGAAGGCCAGAAGAGGTTGGGGCCTCTGGAACTGGAGTCCTAGATATGAATCCAAAAATGTCAAAAATTTGAGTGTTTTAGCTAGGGTTATGATTGTTGTGATGAAACACAATGACCAAAGCAACTTGGAGGCTTGTTCAGCCTGCTTTCTTATAGAACCCAGGACCACCAGCCCAGCGGTGGCCTCACCCATGACCATCTGGGCCCTCCCTATCAATCACTAATTAGGAAAATGTCCTACAGGGTTTGTCTGAAGCAGGATATCATGGAGGCATTTTCTCAATTGAGGCTCCCTCCTCTCTGATGACCCCAGCTTGTATCAAGTTGACACAAAACTAGCCAATGCAGTCACTGCAACAGCATGCAAATCCTTTCTACTTGTTTCCCAAGCAAACTCAAGGTGAGTGATGCTCCCTTGTAGCCAGACATCTAAGGAATGTACTCTACTTGGTCTGGTTTTTATAATTTTTTTCATAAAAAATATACTCTGTTATTTTTTAGATTACATTTAAAGATTTGTTTTATTTGTAATTATGTGTATGTGTCTCTTTGTATGAATGTACATGTGAGTATAAGTGCCAATGGAGACTAGAGGCACAAAATCCCCTGGACCTGAAATTACAGTTGATTCTGAGCTGTCCCATGTGGGTTCTAGGAACCCAACCGGGGTCCTCTGGAAGAACAGCACATGTTCCTAAGTGCTGAACCATCTCTCCAGCCCCAAATTATGTGTATTTATTGTATGTGTGTTCACACATGCCATAGCAAAGGAAAACTTGGAAGAGTCCCTTCTCTCCATCCGGCTGGGTAGATTCTACAGATAAAATTCAAGGCTTGGAAACAAGTGCTTTTGCCCTCTGTGACATCTTGCTGGCCCAGAAAGATATTTTATCTTTATTATAATTAGACAATCTTTCTAATTGTTGATCACTTTAAAGTTTTCGTGTGTGTGTGTGTGTGTGTGTGTGTGTGTGTGTGTGTGTGTGTGTGTGTTGTTTTGTAACAAGGTCTTACATTGCAGCCCAGGCTGGTCTGAAACTCACTAGTAGTCCAGATTGGCCTTGAACTCGTGGTGGTCCTCCTGCGTCAGCCTCCTAAATGTTAATAATACAGGTGTGAGCCACCACATTTTGCTACAAGCCTAGAAAAATTTTACTTAAACTTTGCAAGCCATGGTTTATAATATTGTGTAAGTCTAATACATGTGACTGACGGTCAAGGTTGTAATTGCAATGTCATTCTTTTAAAAATTTTATGGAACCTAAGGCATTTTATTTCCTATTTATTTGAGAGACAGTCTCATGTATATCAAGCTGGCCTCAAATTCATCTTGCAACTGAGGAGTTCAAACTCCTGCTCCTTCTGCTTCCACCACATAAGTGCTAGGATTACAGGCATGTACCACTGTTGATGTTTGCAATGCTGGGGATGGAACCCAGAGCCCTGTGCATGCTATACAAACACTCTGCTCATTGATCAACATCTCCTGCAAATTAGGACATTTCTAGGACATTCCCAGGGCCATGAGGAAGTCCACAACAAAGCATGCCCTTGCCACTTCAGGACCTGCTGAGGTTTGTCTTTCCTCCATTTTCACTCACACGGTTTCGTACACACAGACAGACAGAGATGGACATAGTTACAGATCTGAGGTTGGGAAGAAACAGCTTAGGAACATCAGCTCTTGTAAGCTACAGTCTCTCAAGAATGGTCACAGAGGCATCACCCTTTCAGGAACACAATAGCTGCACTTTCCAGTGTGAGCAGTCCTCATCGTATGTGGTCTTGGGTCCTGGCTCTCTTGCCCATTGCTGCCAAATACTGTTCTTTGTTTGTTTGTTTGTTGTTATTGTCGTTTGAGACAGGGTTTCTATGTAGCTTTTGGAAGCTGTCCTGGAACTCTCTCAGTAGACCAGGCTGGCCTTGAACTCACAGAGATCCACCTGTCTCTGCCTGTGCTGGAATTAAAGGTGTGCACTACCACTGCCCAGCCAAATACTTTCTTAAATTCACATTATTTTTGAATGCATGAAAATTGTTTCTGCCTGCAGCTATGAATTTTCGACTGTCAATGTGGGAATGTGTTCTGTGAGGGGAAGACTGGAATTGTGGCATCCTGTGTCTCCCTGAGATGTAAGCAAAGAATGGAAAGGTGTGTCAAAACACAGAGGATTCAGGAGAAAACTAGTGCCCAGACAGCAGATAAATAAAAATGAGGCTCAAATACAGAATCCCAGCTGTAAGGCAATGAGATGGGGATATCCTTCTCTATGCTGTGACTATACACACAAGAAGTGAGATGGCTGGGCAGACAGGATATAAGCAGGAAGAAACAGGATCTCGCTCTCTTGTCTCCTGTACAGACCTCCAGACCTCTATGGTTAGTTAGTGGTAAGTTCCATTCTCTGATCTTCAGACAGGCTTTATTTGTATAAGCAAGATATCACCACAGCAACAGAGCAAGAATCATGACTAATCCAAGGACAGTAAAGCAAAGAATAGATAGTGATATAGGCATATAAATCTATCACTTGAGAGGTGAAGGCATGGGTTCAGAAATTCAGTCATCTTTGACCCCATCACACAAACCAAAAATCCCTGAAACAATCAAACAAAAATAACCATGAAACAAATAGGCTTAAGAGGTGGTTCAGTGCCGGGTACTGGTGGCGCAGTCCTTTAATCCCAGCACTCGGGAGGCAGAGGCAGGCAGATCTCTGTGAGTTCGAGACCTGCCTGGTCTACAAGAGCTAGTTCCAGGACAGCCTCCAAAGCCACAGAGAAACCCTGCCTCGAAACACCCCTCCTCCCTCTCTGCCACAAAAAATAAAATAAAATAAAATAAAAAATGGTTCAGTGGTTCAGTGGTTAAGATCGCTCCTGCTCTTAACAAGGATCTGAGTTCAGTCCCCAGCACCCACATGGTGGCACACAACAACTGTAAGTCCAGTTCCATAAGATATGATGCCCTCTTCTGGCATCCATGATTAACAAATATAGTGCACAGATGAAACATCCACACACATAAAAATATATATATAAGAATAATAAATGGGCCAGACATGATGGCACACACATTTAATTCCAGCACTCACCAGGCAGAACTTTGTGAGTTTGAGGCCAGCCTGATCTACACAGTGAGTTCCAGGACAGCCAGGTTTACACAGAGAAAACCTGTCTCAAATTGATTAATTAAAATAAAATTTGGGAGCTTTCCATTTCCTACAGAACATTGTGTAACACACTAGTCTGGCATCTGACCATTTCTCATCAACTTAGCCTATCTCTCTGATGTAGTCCTCATGACTCCCCCTATATTTTACGATAGAGCAACACTTTGCTAGCTGGTATTTCTTAGGCACACACTCCACCTTCCCTAGTTCATGTTAGTGCTGCCTGGGATGCTCTCTTATCAATTCTCAGCACATCCAAATCATTCTGCTTTCCAAAGCCCGGTTCAAATGCCCCTTCCTTCCTCAGCTGTAATTGTTTCTTCCCCAGAGATCCTGAGTTTTCTCTATCTAATGTTACCATTTGCTTTCCATGTTGCAGGCACTCGGGCATGTAATTGCCAGTCCCGACATGAAACCCGAAGCTCACGTTGAACAAAATTCTTGGCATAGAGCCTGATATATTAAATGTGCTGAACAAAGCGTTGAGTGAATTAACAATCACATGATTTCTTGTAGGACCGGAAGCAGGTGAAGGTGCCCAAGAGGTGGCCTGAAATGAGACCAAAAGTAGAATTGTGATTCTCACTGATATACAATCTTTGGACACAGGATGCTATATGAGTTATTCTTCTGTTGCTGCAATCAAACACCATGACCAAGGCGACTTATAGAAAGAAGAGTTTTATTTGAGTTTACAGTTCTAGAGTACACAGTGACATGGGAGTCATCAAGACAAGTGGCAGACAACGCTGACAGAAACCAGAAGCCAAACCATCTCAAAAGGAAACAAGAAACAGAGACATCAAATTCAAAGCTGGTTCCCGCTGTACTGCCTTTAGCAAAGTGGCATTTCTCAGAACTCCCCAGACTGTGCCGCCGCCAACTGTATGAGGATCAAGTGATCAAAGCCCATAGTCTATTGCATGAGGGCATTTTTGTTTGTTTGTCTGTTTGTTTGTTTTTGTTTTTCAAGACAAGGGTTTCTCTGTGTAGCTGTGGAGCCTATCCTGGCACTCACTCTGGAGACCAGGTTGGCCTCGAACTCACAGAGATCCATGCGCCTCTGCCTCCCGAGTGCTGGGATTAAAGGCGTGTGCCACCAACGCCTGGCGTGTGAGGGCATTTCTTATTGAAACCACCACACACCCTAACCACATGGAGATACTAGTGAGGTAGAAATGCTCACAGCACATGCTGGCAGCTCAGTCAGGTTCTACTAGGCAGAGAGGAGAACTTTTTTATTCCACCTACTAACTCCAAAATAACCACCCAGAGACTTATTATTAATTATAAATGCTCTACTGATCGCTTAGGCTTTTTACTAGCTCCTACAACTTAAATTAACCCATATTTCTTATCTACACTCTACCTCGTGGCTGTTCCTTTTTCTAGCATGGCATATTCATCTCCTGTTCTCTCTGTATCTGGCTGGAGATTCTCCCCTTCTTTTTCCCAGTGTTCTCTTAGGCTGGCTCTCCCACCTACCCTGTTTCTGCCTAGCCACTGGCCAGTCAGCTCTTTATTAAACCAATGAAAGCAAAACATCTTCACAGATGGATTATTCCACAGAAGATCTGTTGGTGACTGTTTGGTCAACATTGCTCCTAAACTTCTGAGTACTAATACTCCCCAAAAGTGACCCAAGTAGGTCATAGAACACTGAGAAGGTTACTTGTGACTTTGACTAAAATCTGGAATTAACTAAAACCTTCAGGTTTCTTTAGAACAACTTATTCTCTTGTTTTAAATAAATATTATACTGTCCTATCAGCAGACTACTAAAAAAAAACTTTAGTAATTAGCATTTTTATCCTTTTGTTGTTTTTAAATTTATGGCATGGATGTTTTCCCTGTGTGTATGTCTAATGCCTTTGGAGGCCAGAAGACAGTGTTGGATCCCCTAAAACTGGAGTTAAAGATGATTGTGATCAGCCATGTGGAAGGTAGGAATCAAACCTGGGTCCTCTACAAGAGTAGCCTGTGCCCTCAGTACTCTTAACCACTCAGCCATGTTCAGTATTTATTTTATTTATTTACTTTTCAACTGTATCGCATTATGTAGCCCTAGCTTGTCTGGAACTCCCTATGAAGACCAGGCTGGCCTCAAACTCCCAGATATCCATCTGGGATTGAAGGAGTGGACCAATGACACACACGAATCTACTTTGACTTTTATAATCATTAAGAAAAAAATATATGGGAGGCTGGGATGTAGTTCAGTTGGTGCATGCTTGCCTGGCATGCACAAAGCCCTGGATTTGATCTCCAGCATTGAGTAAAAGCAGGGGGCATGACATAACAGGAGATGCCAGCACTCAGGAGGTGGAGGCAAGAGGGAGAGGAGTTTAAGGTCATCCTCCACTTCTTATTGAGTTTGAGAGCAGCCTGGATGCTGGGGTAGTGGGAGGAGCCTAAGTAATATCTTCAGACATTCTCCTTATTCTTACTTAATTGAAAATAAACACCTCCCCTGTGGTCTGTCCTGCAGACCAGCATCCATGTCTGTGAGAAGAAAAAAGGGTGGCTTTTGCAATATGCCCCCGTCAATCACAGCCTCACATATAATTAAACATCTACATACTGAGTAATTAAATAGTAGTACTATGTTTTCATAGAGATAGCCTTAAGGGAAAAGAAAAGAGGAGGATACACTCTCAGCTTTAATTAAACATCAACAGCCTGATGTTTAAAAAAAAAAAACACTTTAGTAATTAACATATTTATTCTGCAAAAAAACTATGAAATTTAAGTTTCTCAGATCCTACATAAATAGAATAATATTTTTTTGAGAACATGTAAAGTAAGCAAGACAAGGTAAAATGAAGCTTCTTTTTTTGTTGTTCTAACTCACTTGTTTCCTTTTTTGTTTAAATCTTTAAAAATTAAAAAAATCGTATTTTTCATACCTATCCCAGTTCCCTCTCCCATTCCCCCCACCATCTCCCCATCCCAACCCCCATCCACTCCTCAAAGGCTGAGATCTCCCATGGTGAATCACTGAAGTCTGTCACATCATTTGGGGCAGGACTTGAGCCTCCTCCCTGGCTAAGCTTCCCCCTCCCATGTCTGTATTATGGCACACAGAGGTGGGGCCTTTGGGAAGTGGGTAGGATGTCAGGGAAGATAGCTCAGGTATGGGATTGGTGCCAGCCGGGCGTGGTCTGACATGCCTTTGAAACACTCAGGAGGCAAAGACAGGTGTATCTACTAGTTCGAGGCCTCCCTGGTCTACATAGCAAGCCAGGGCTACATGAGACACTTCTTAAAAGTGGGATGTGGCACAGAACTAGCTGCCTCTTTGTCTCCATGTGAAGACTCAATAAGAAAATGGTCCTCTGCAAACCAGAATGGCATATACCAGGAACTCGACCATGCTGCCTTCTGACCTCAAACTTGCAGCCTCCAGCACTGTGAAAAATAAAGGCTTATAAAGTCTATGATAATGTCTGTTCTTGTTCTTTAAAAAATTAATATCCATTTATTTATTTTGTGCGGGTAGAGCACTTGTGCTCTAACCTGCAAATGGAGGTCAGAGGACAACTTTCAAGGGTTGGCTTTTCCTTTCTGCCATGTGGGTTCCAGGGGTCTGGACTCAGGTCCTCAGGCTTGGTAGCATGCACCTTTTCCATCCGAGCCCTCTCACCAGCCTTCACTCTGTTTATTTCACTCTAGTCCAGGCTGTCCTGGAACTCATGAAGATCTAACCACTTGGGAGATGGAAGCAGAAAGATCAGGAGCTTGAGATCAGCTTCCTCTCTATGCCAACTTTGAGGCTGCTCCCCACTTTCTCCTGAAAAAAAAAAACAATAAATTTAAATCAATTGTTCCAAATACTGACATATAAATTCAAAAACTGGGAAATACTTCTCATTGATTTGGGGGAAAAGGAAAGAAAGACCTCTTTCTCTTTCCCAGTGATCGATGGCTCATATATGGTCACATAACTGGTAGACGTTAGGACAGAGCAAAGACTGCAAGGAAAGGGGTTCATGCATAGGATGAAGAAAACGGTGTCCTGCTTGACTTTCTGCTCCTCTCTCTCCTCCCCTTCTTCTTCTTCTTTTGCTTGAGCCCAGGCTGACCTTAAGCTCTCTATCCTGAACCTACTTCCTCAGCCTCTGAGTTCTGCATTCACAGGTGAACCTGGCAGCATTTCATGCCTCTCTAACTCCAGGGAGGCTGAAGTGAAGAGAACTAGGCAATGGTAAAGGAGAAAAAACAAATCTGAAAACTAAATATCTGTATCAGTAAGCCTATATTCCAGGCTTTCCTTCTAGCCGTATCTTAAACTGTTTTTTCTTTAATACCTATTTATTTTTTGTGTGTGTGAGTGGGCATGTGTGTGGACTCCAGAGGACAATTTGTGGGAGTCAGTTCTCTCCTTCCGCCGTGTAGGCTCCAGGGATTAAACTCAGATCTGCAGTTTTAGCAGCAAGTACCTTGACCACTGAGCCATCTCACAGCCCTTCATTCCTTTCCTTTGTCCTCCTGCTTGTGAACCTTAAAGTTGCTGGCTGCTCCACACACCCTTCCACTGGGAGTAGCTCCCATGCTCCTCTGCCCAGCTTTGGAGGCCTGGGTGTTGGTGTTTACCATCATCCATTGCCAGTAATTTGTAACTGCACTCCCTAAGCCACTTCCACATTCTTAAACTACTTAGGAGGCTTTTTATGAGAGTGTGGACCATGTTTCTTCCTTAAATAGAGAATTCATGTTCACTGTTTGGGGAAGTGGGACTTTCACGATGGTTTGCAACTCCTGACAAGCATCAATTCACTGTCTCAACTTATATTGATATCTTTGATCCCCAATGTAGAAGAGGTCACATTCAGATTCTCATTTTACGCATTGCAGGTCACAATTCTTTCTTTTTAGAGTTTCACAATGTAGCTAATTAATAGAGACAATCAATTTTGTTGCTTAAAAACATCCTATCATACCAGGTGTGGTGGTGGACGCCTTTGATCCCAGCACTTGGGAGGTAGAAGCAAGCAAATCTGTGAGTTTGAGGCCAGCCTGGTCTACAGAGTCACCTGTCAGACTGAGCATGGTGGCAAATGTCATTGATCCCAGCACTCAGATGGCAGGGGCAGGCAGTTCTGAATTTGAGATTAGCCTGGCCCGCATAGTGAGTTCCAGGTCAGAGGGGCTACACAGTGAGATCCTGTCTCACCAAAACAAACAAACCAAAAACCAGAAAAAAACAAAATAACCTAACCTCTAGGGGCAGTTTAACATTGAATCTTCACTAGCTGGATATGGTGGTGCAGGACTCTAATTCTAACACTTGGAGCCTGAAGCACAGGGATGGTGATTGGGGGGTCAGCAAGTCCACAGTGAGTTCTAGGCCAGCCTAGGCTCTATCTATACTGAGACCCTAACTCAACAAGCATCATGGGGGAGTTGGCTCAATGGTTAAGAGAGCTTGTTGCTCTTGTGAAGGACCAGGATTCAACTACCAGCACTCACATGGCTACTGACAGCCCTCTGTAACTCCAGTCCCAGGAGATCCAATTTCCTCTTCTGACGTCTGAGGGCATCAGGCAGCCATGTGTGCACATAAATACACACATGCAAAACACTTGTGCACATAAAATACTAAAATAAATAAGCCCTAAAAAGTAAAAAAGCAAAAAAGCAAAAAAAGCAAAAAAGCAAAAAAGCGAAAAAGTATGTGTATTGAATCTTCCAAATTTGAAATTAATATATTTGATAGGAATGACAAGTTGTGCTGTTATTCATATATACTGACATACCATACTGTATATGATAGGAATGACATAGGTATGCATGGCCAGCACACTTAATTTGTCAGTTAGTGACTGAGTTGGACAGTAACTAGATTTGTCCTCATCCTAGATTTTATACCAAGAGTGTAGCTTTTCATGCAGACTGATGAGACGACTTATGGGTAAAAGTAATTTACCACACAGCCCAAGCCACTGGAATTTGGTCCTCCAGTTATTTTTACTGTTAACTTGTCCTACCTAGAGTCACCTAGGAAGAGGGAGACTTAGTTGAGGATTTCTCCAGATCAGACTGGCCTGTGGCCACATCTGTGAGAGATTGCCTTAAATGATGATTGACGTGGGAGTGCTCAGCCCACGGTGGGCGATGCCATTCCTAGGCAGACAGACCTAGACTTTATAAGAAAGCTAACTTAATCCAAGCCAGCAAGGAAGCCAATAAGCAGCATTCCTTCATGGTTTCTGCACTAGTTTCTTGCATTCAATTTCCGCCCCTTCAACGATGGACTAGGACCTAGACATCTAAACCAAACTAATTCTTTCCTTCACAACTTGGTTTTGGCCAGAATGCTTTTACCATAGCAATAGAATGGAACCAGGAATCCAGAAAAAGAGAAGCAACTCCAGAAAGTTTTCTTCTGCCCTCCACATGTGCACCCCTGTGTACACACACCTACATGTGATACATACACACACACACACACACACACACACACACACACACACACACACCAATAGTGATGAATAACATTTAAAATAATAATAATTTCATGAGGCAAATGTTCTCTTCCTCTTGGAGGCAAGAAGACTTGAGTGAGTGACACAGTTCATCTAAGTTGCCTTGCAGTCCCTTTTCACAGTAGGCATATCAACATTTTTTACTCATTGTTTCCTGTATTCCAGGCAGGCCTTGAACTTGTGAAGTAGTTGAGAGTTTTAGGCCTTCCGATCCTCCTGCCTCTCTCTACCTTCTGCTGGGATTACAAGCGTGTGCCATTGTATCCAGTTTCCAGGGATTAAGGATTAAACCCAGGCCTTTGTACACATCAGGCAAGTGCCCTGCCGACTGATTTACATTTCCAACACTAGACTCATGAACTTTGTCACCCTTTTGCATGCTGTGACTCAAATCAGTAAGAGCGAACTGGTCAAAGAAGGTAAGGGAACTGCATTCCAGTTTGCATGCTCCAAGCTGTGAGCACAGGCTCACCCTTCTCTTCCCCAATCTGCTGCTTTTGCACTATGTTTTGAAAACGAAACTAACTAACCAGAATGAATGCACTGTGCTTGGAAAGTATAGCTAGCCAGGATTTTTGAAAGCGTGCCACTTGGCGTTAATCAGCTGTATGTAATGTTCTAATGTTTCCCTTTCCCTGGGTGTTGGCATAAGGAGGCGAAGTTAATCTCATTTGCAGCTTTGGGAGGAAAACACTTTCTGGTCATCACACTCATGGGATATTTTCCTGGTTAAACTGCACATTGAGCAGCATATTTCATTCTTTATTTTGTTTTGTTTTTGAGACAAGATTTCACCATGTAGTCTAGGCTGCCCTGGGATCAGGGAGATCAAGCGGTCGCAGCCTGAGATTAAACGTGTCTGCCCCTACATCCTGTCAGTAATAATTGTGAGTCACACTGAGTTCCACCCTCGTCTCCCAGCCCTAAAGAGTGTATGGCCATATGGTCTACTATATATGCAAACGTATGCCTATTTCCTTTATGAATGCCGGAAGCACACGGACACTTCCTGAGCAGAGTTGACTAGTCTGAGCTGAAAGGGAAATAGGTGAGATCAATGATTCTTTCCCATCAGCCAATGTTCGCAAGGTCCTTCCGCCCAGCTTTCTGTCATCACCTGTTATTTGTATACCAATCTTGAGTCCTTGGTGACTATTTACACCTAACACCTGTGAAGCTTTCACAGCTTCCCAGGGCTTCAATAATGTGCCAGCAGGTGCTATGTTTTTAGGTGGGAAACAGGTGCCTTTGGAGTAATCATCAGTCTTTGCTGGCGGTAACGACGACGGTGTTTTGAATCTTGTCTACCAGGTACCTAACATGAAACAAGGACATGAGTAGGTTTTAGTCTGTAGTGTGTGCTATGGGTTGGGGACTTATTGCCCTTATTATGCCTCCTTTTTCAATTGTTATTTAGAATTCTCCTGAATCCTGGGGTTTCCTTTGATAGTCATGTCATCACCACCACCACCAGCAGCAGCAGCACAGGTAACAGGCTGGCAGTCTGATTCTCAGCCTCCTTCTCCCCAGCTCCAAGAAGAGACTCAGCATCCCAGCTGACCAAGGTAGTGGATGCCTATAATCCCATCACTGGTGAAGCAGAGGCAGGAGGATCATTACGAATTTGAGGCCAGCCTGGTCTACAAAGAAAGGTCCAGGCTGGCTAGGGTTGGGACTATCTTGAAATAAATGAAGGAATCAATCAGGTGGGTTTGGTGTAGTACTCATCTCAGAAACTGAAGCTTACTATTGCTGTTGGTGGTCATGTTGGTTTGGATGTGTGTCTGTGTTGTTATGGCCTGTACCCAGAGCCATGCACATGCTAGGCAACTACTAGACCACTGACGTGTCTCCAGATCTTGGTGTTTGAGACAGTAAATCTTTATATGGGAGTTAGGGATTCAAACTCAGGTCCTCACATTTATTATGCATGTATTGGGTGGGGTTGGGGCACTCATGCCATGGTATCCAAGTGGGGGTCAGAAGACAACTTTCAGAAATCAGATCTCCCTTTCTACCATGTGAGTTCTGAGGACTGAACTCAGGTCATCAGGTCATCAGACTTGGTCACAAGGACCTTTACCTGCTAGGACATCTAGCTGGCCCTGAAGGGAGATCTCTTGACAAAGCAAAATTTTTTATCATGGGCATCACAGGTTAGGAAAATCACCAGCAGCCAGCATTCCTGCAGAGGCAAGCTTGAGTCACTGAGGCAAGCTTGAGTCACTGAGGGCCTGGACTTTCTGCCACAGGCTTGTCACCCTTCTCCTGGCTCTGGCCTTTTCCCCCAGTCACTGGTGCAGAGTGTATCTAATACAGTGTCTTTGCAGCAGCATCCTTTGTTGGAGTTAGTTTTCTGGTCATGGGTCAGATCATGAAGTTAAGTTGTTTCTTCCTCCACACCCATCGAATTCTTGTTGGAATCACTGGGGCATATTCTGACTTCCACAGGCACCTGTGGGTATCACTGATCCCTGAGAACTGGGAGGGTTATCTTCCTTGTTCTAGTCAGTCATTAACTCAGCAGGTGACTTTTCTACAGTGTGTGTGTGTGTGTGTGTGTGTGTGTGTGTGTGTGTGTGTGAGTGTGCTCGCGTGTGCGCATGTGCGTGCATGCGTGCATGCGTACATGCGTGTGTAATACCCCTTCTCCAAAGCAGTCCCTGGCTCAGTAACAAAGGGTTGTCATTCTAATTGACACATTAAGAAAGACAAAAGTTGTTGTCTCCAATTCCCACCCATTCAAATATTCCTTTGCTAGAAAAGGGAAATCCATAGATGTGTGCCTGTAACATGAATAATAAAAACCCAGGGGCAGATATTGGGTTCAAGCTACAAGCTGAAGATCAGAAAGGCAAAGTAGCCAAGCCCTAGAGATTTCTCACCTCTACCAATGTTCAGACCAAAGGGGCGATTGTGTCCTCTGATTGCATCTCCAAACTGCACTGCTCTCCTCAGACTACAATCCTAAAACTGGAGACTAATCCTAAAACTGACTTTGCTTCTTTTTATATCTCTCAAATCCTGGGATTAAAGGCATGTGATCCCAAGTACTGAGATCATCTTTGTGTAGGCTGTTTCCTTTTAGGACTGGATCAATTTCGTGTAGATCAGTGTGGTCTTGAACTAATAGAGATCCATCTGATTGTCTCTAGAGAACTGTGATTAAGGGTATGTGCCACCACCATCTGGCTCTGTGGCTTGTGGCTAGCTTTGCTTTCTGTACCCTTAGGCAAGCTTTAATAAATCACAAATAATGTATCACCACAAGTGCCCAGGCACAGTGCTCTGGGGTAAACTTTACCCTTGGGTAGGGTGAACTTTTCTACTTGGTTCTTTTAGCCTATGGGAGTCCATACAGTGACACATGCTTATAAGGAACTGCAATGGAAGTGACATTTCCAGCACACTGTAGATGAAAAAGCCCCAGACTGCCATTTCCACTCACTTCAGATGAAAGACATCAGAATGTGTGTTGATTCATGGTCAAGGCTGCCCAGCTGTCTAACAAAGGTTTACAGGTGTCTGTGGTTTCTGTGCCCAATGCTACTATTTTCCTGACCTCGCTTTAAATTTGGGTCCCTTAGGAGGCCCCTGCACTCCTAGGAGCCTCCGGAGGTGGACTGGCTTTTTGCCCTGGCGTATGTGGGGGACTTCGAGAGCCCATCCCACTTGAAGGGATGCACTCTGTCTCTGAACACATGGGGAGGGTCCCAGGCCCAGCACAGGAAGATTTGGTGGACTTGGTGGAGCCCCGGTTGGGGGCCCTACCCTGCCTGGGGAGTGGTGGGTGGATGGGGTGGGGGGTAGGTTGGAGGTGGGGGAGAAGGAATGGGGGTAAGGGGAGGGAGAGGGAGAGGGAGAGGGGAATTATATGTGAAACAAGCCTGTTCCCTAACTTGAATTAATAATAAAAATAAAATAAAAAAAAACAAACAAAAACAAAACAATGCTAAACATTAGAAGTTTCATCCAAAAATGAACTTATTAATTTATTTTTAAATGTAAACAAGTTATGATTCCTCTTATTCTTTTTTACTTAACACACACAAATATATATATTACTTAACATATGTATATTTTTACTCATCAGTTATAATGTGATGATTTGGTAAGTATACACATTGTATAATGATAATTAAAATAAGTTAACATAAAAAAAAATTTGGGTCCCTTAACTGATTTTTCTATTTCTATTTAAGGGACTGTCTTCAGAATGGGTTGACCCATGCCTGTAATCCCAACATTTGATGAGGTGGGGAAAGGAGAATCAGGAGTTCAAAATCATCCACAGCAATATAGAGTTTGATACCAGCCTGGGCAATATGAGACCCCGTCTCCAAAAAAAAAAATAATTTCTGTCCTGGTTGGTTTTTGTCAGCAAGACACAACATAGACATATTCTATGGGAAGAGGGAACTTCAGTTAAGAAAATGCCTCCCTGCCTTATAGACCCATAGACAAGTCTGTAAGGCATTTTCTTGATTAATGATTGGTGTGGGAGAGCCCAACTTACTGGGGACAATGCCAGCTCTGGGCTGGTGCTCTTACATTGTATTGAAATCAGGCTGAGCAAGCCATGGGAGCAAGGTAGTAATCAGAGTATCTCCATGGCCTCTGCTTCAATTCCTGCCTCCGGGTTCTGCTCTGACTTCCATTCATGAAGGATGTAAGCTGTAAGGTGAAATAAACTCTCTGTTTCCCAAGCCGCTTTTGGTCATTTGTGTTTATCACAGCAATAGAAACCTAACTGAGACAATCTCCAAATAGCAACCTTGTTTTTGAATAAATCAACTCATTATTTTCCCTAGTCAAAATAGTACCTCCTCTGAATTTTCCCATTTTATTCCTATTTCTCAGGCTCTTTGGTTCAGCATTGCACATAACTTACTACTCAATGTTTTTTTTCATAGTTTAATAAAATTGATTATATAAGACTGCCCTATAGGTCCATCCATTCCAATGTTGGTTTCATTCTTTCAACCTTGCAATTTTCAGCCCTGAAATTGTGGTTCTTGCCTTAGCTAAAAGAGGGATAATTGGTAGTGTAGGCTTGTTAGATAAGTCACCCTTTTGAGTGTATGTTAGTTACCCAGTCATGCTAAAATATGAGGAAAGAAGCAATAAACCAGAATAAAGTTCAAGAGGAAGAGAATAAATACCAGGCCAGTGAGATGTCTCCATGGGTAAGGGCTGCTGCTTGATACCTGATAGCCCTAGTTTGGTTGCCCAGACCCACAACGTAGAAGGAGAGAGCTGGTGCTCACGGATTTTCCTTTGACCACCACACAGACATTGTGGTTCAAAAACCGATAAACTTACACAATGTAAACAAATAAATGGAATGTTTTAAAAGAAAATAAAAAGTTGAGGGTGCCAGTGTACAGCTTTAATCCTAGCACTGGAGAGGCAGATGCAGGTGGTTCTTTAAGAGTTTGAGGCTAGCCTGGTCTATGTAGTGAGCTCCAGACAAGTCAGAGCCACATAGTGAAATCCTGTATGTAAAGCAAAACAAAACAACCCAGGCAGTCGTGGTGCATGCCTTTAGTACCAGCACTCGGGAGACAGATCTCTAGTTCCAGGGCAGGCAACAGTACGCAGAGAAACCCTGTCTCAAAATAAACAAAACAAAGAAAATCACAATAAAAACAAGTAAACAAAGGTGAAACACACAAGCATCATGTACAAACAATACTGAAAATACACAGGTCTGAGTTTGCAGGGACAGCAGCTGGTTGTTTCTTAGTGTGGTTGTCTGGAGAGCCCTCTTGCTGACAGATGGGGGGCCTAGAGGATTAGAAACTCATCAGTTTTTCTCTGCAAGGCTTCCTGGAACCATTAAGCAGGAGGGTGTCTGTGACATTGCACACAGATGTGGGAGGTATCAAAATAGACACCCAAAACATGTGAGAATTTCTTGGCTCTTTGTGCCAGTAATTACTACAATGGCTGTGTATTTCATAGGAACATCAAGAGCTTCATGATTCAAATGGGAGACCCACCAAGGTACTGGAAGGGGAGGCAGCAGTATCTGGGGAAAAAAGTTTGAGGATGAATATAGTGACTATCTGAAGCACAACGTTAGAGGTGTTGTATCTATGGCTAATAATACTAATACCAATGGATCTCAGTTCCTCATCACCTATGGCAAACAGCCACCTCGGGACATGAAACACACAGTATTTAGAAAGGAAATAGATGGTCTGGAGATATTGGATGAATTGGAGAAGTTACCAGTAAAAGAGAAGATGAGTACTCTTAATGATGTACACATCAAGGACATAACTATCCATGCCAATCCATTTGCTCAGTAGCTATAATAGACCTGGACAGATCCTTGGCAAACTCGTCACTGGAACACACCCATTGTGATTTGTCCAGTTCTGAGTATATCCTTCTGGTGTTTACAGTGATGATGTCCATCTGGGAGACCCATGGCATTCACCTCCCAAGTCCTGAGCATACTCGGTACCCCTGCTGTTGTTCAGTATGTTTAATTTAAATACAAAGCACTGCCTTATTTTTATTAAAAATAATAATACAAAAAGCTAAAAAAAGGTCAGATCTTTTTATTTTAGTTTATTTGATTTTGTTTTACCCTCTACTATTTAAAAATGTTCTTGTTTTGAATAATCAATCCATGGGTAAGGTTGCAGATTCCAGTAGTTATAGATGAAAGGCTACACAGTGAAAATAAAATATTTCTCTACCCACCCTCAGTTCTCTTTGGCTATGTCCACTGTGCTAGTATCTTAGATTTTCCTCCACGAAGATGCCGTATATAGCAGGAGTCCCAAGCACCTACTTCCTAGCAGGTATCTTGTTTACTGTGTTTAGCATCTGTCCCTACTGTCTTCTGCATTTCCAGAGGCACGCAAGCTAAAAATACAAACCCAAGACAATACTAGAATCCACATTCCTGGAATGTAGAGGAGGCAGATTTCCGAGTTCAAGGCCAGCCTCATCTACAGAGTGACAGAGTTCCAGGACAGTTAGAGCTACACAGAAAACACATTGCCACAACCCAAAACATCCAAATTCCTGATGCGATTTAGTTTTCTCTACTTGGATGCATTTGATTCACACTTGCTTTTGAAACTCAGCTAAAAGAGGACGGTCAGGACAGACGGCATTAGTTGTATTGGTGTGGGTGCCAACGGGGGTCACATGGTTCAACAGCGTTGCTTTGTTTTGCTTTGGAGACAGGGTCTCCCTGTGTTGTCCTCCTGATTCAGCTCAGAGACTACTCATCCCATCCCCCTGCCGGAGGTACCATTTTGAGAGGAGTGGAGGTGATGTGGCTGCTGCACACAGTTGCTTGCCTCACAAGTTCAAGATTCCAGAGATTTTAGCACAAGAGTCAACTCTCTGGTCACCTAGTCCTGCACTGCATTCTTTGGAAATAACTGTGGGAGGCTTAGCTGAGTTTAGTTAATTAGTCAGCCAACAGTTCCAAGGCCTCTGGAACAAATTCTCTGCCTAGCCCAGAATAGATTATGTTCCTTACAACAGAACCTTGATATTCTTGGTCTATAAAATGCATAAACATGTTTGGCATGGTAGGCAGAATAATGCCTCCCGATGTCTATATCCTAAATCTCTAGAAGCTGAGAATATGACACATTACATGGCCAATGGGATTTTTTTTTTTTCAAGAGACAGGGTTTCTCTGTGTAGCTTTGGAGGCTGTCCTGGCACTCGCTCTGGAGACCAGGCTGGCCTCGAACTCACAGAGATCCGCCTGCCTCTGCCTCCCGAGTGCTGGGATTAAAGGGGTGCGCCACCAACACCTGGCTGGCCAATGGGAATTTAAATGGAATTAATGCTGCTAATTTGAGCAACGTAGATTATTTCAGTGAGCCTGAAGTAATTGCAAGTGTCGTTAAAAGCAGCAGGAAGAGGCTAGTATGATGATGATAAGAGCCGACAATATCACTTAGGAAGCCAAGGTAGGTGAATAGTAAGATTACCCAGGGGCTTGGAAGATGGCTCAGTCCGTAAAGGGCTTGCTATACAAGCATGAGTTTGATCCCCATCACTCACATAAAAAGACAGTGTGGCCGGGAGTTGGTGGGGCACGCCTTTAATCCCAGCTCTTGGGAGGCAGCGGCAGGCAGATCTCTGGGAGTCCAAGGCTAGCCTGGTCTCCAGAGCGAATGCCCTGATAGGCTCCAAAGCTACACAGAGAAACCCTGTCTCGAAAAACCAAAAAAAAAAAAAAAAAAAAAAGACAAACATGATGTGTACTCACTCATATGTGGATTTTAGACATAGAGTAAGGGATTACCAGCGTACAATCCACACTGCCAGAGAAACTAATAAACAAGGAGGACCCTAAAAGAGACAAACATTGTCCCCTGGAGAAGGGGAAAGGGTCACGAGCCACTGAGCAAATTGAGAGCACGGAAAAAGGGAGGGAGCTACAAGAATGAGAAGGGAAGAAGAGGAAGGATGCAGAGGTCATGAGGGAGCAGAAAGGTTGAGTCAGGTGAAGAATAGAAGAAAGGATATGTGACAGGCAAGGTTTTAGCTGGGGGTGTGGTAGGGGAGGACGGAGGGAGAAGGGAACTGGGATTGTCATGTAAATCAATCTTGTTTCTAATTCAAATAAAAAATGTTAAAAAAAAAAAAAAAAGCCAGTGTGGTGTTACACACTTGTAATTTCAACAGAGAGGATATAGTTTACCAAGGGACCCTGTCTTAAAAACCAAGATTGATAACTCCCAAGGAGTGGCAGCTAATGCTGACACACTGCAAGCCCCCCACTCCGTATGTAGATGTGGGCAAAGGAAGGCAGAGTTTTAGTCAGAGGAGGGCTGAAGCTTGACAAGAGAGAGGCTAAGTCGCTGGTTCTTAGGCTATAATAAGGAGACAGAAGCCAAGGACTGTGCGCAGGCTCCCTGGGATAAAAAGAGAAGTGAACTGCATATAGAGTAAAGCTGAGTGTTGAGAAAGGGTCTGGGGAAAACATCCTGTCTCTTCCAAGTCAATGAAAGTTTTACTTCTCATTGATTCATATATTATGAATTTTATGAAAAAATTTTGGTGGTTCTAGGAATAATTGCATGGCTTAGAAAATTAAGGTGTGCATGGTGATATAGTCCTGTCATGCCAGCATTTTGGAGGCTGAGGCAGGAAGATATAAAATTCTGGAATACATAAACAAGAGGACCTATCTCAAAATGGAAAAGAAAGTGTTCTGGGAAGACAACGCCCATCCTTTGGTCTACAAGACAGGTCCTTGTCAATTATCACTGGGAAAACAAGGAAGCTCATAAAACTGGTAGCAATAATACATGAGCACCCTACCAGGCAAGGACATTCAAACCCGGGATACTAGTCATCCACGGACTACTGTTAAGATGTGCATGTATGAAACATTGCAGAAGATACATTACAATGACGACAGGAGCACTAGGACAGGCAAGAGCAATGAAAAACGGTGCTTTGCCCTATAATGTCAGACTAGAACATTAGACTTCTAAAATGTATTCCTTGTTTTTATCGTATTCATTATTAGCGTGTACAGTGTGTATGTGCAAGATGATGGGTGTATATGTGTGTAGGTGCATGTCCACCCCAGCACACTTGTGGAGGTCAGAGGACAATCTGTGAAGTCAGCTCTCTCCTTCCTTCCTGTAGGGTCTGAAATTCAAACTCAGATTGTCAGTCTTGGTGACTTTACCCACTGAGCCATGTCACCACCTGGTACTTGTTTCTTTTGTGTATGTGTGGGCTTGCGTTTGTGTGTGAGAGAGCAGGTGGGTGTGCACGTGCACATGAATATGCATGGACACATGTGGAAGCCCGAGGTTTCCTCCTCAGTCACTCCCCTACCTTGGTTTTGGGGATGGCGTCTCTCACTAAACCTGAAGCTCAATGACTCTTGCTAGCTGGCTGACAAGTGACAAGTCGAAGAGATCCTCCTGCCTCGATGCCCTCAGCACTAGGCTTACAGGTGTAGTTGCTGAAGCATCTTTTTAATATGGGTGTCAGGGATACAAAATAGGATCCACATTGATTGCACGGCAAGCACTTTGTCCACTGAGCCATTTTCCAGGCCCTTAAAATTTAAATAATAAAATTAGAATGACAATTTATTTTATTTTATTTATTTATTATGTATACAACATTCTGCTTCCATGTATATCTGCACACCAGAAGAGGGCACCAGATCTCATAACGGATGGTTGTGAGCCACCATGTGGTTGCTGGAATTGAACTCAGGACTTCTAGAAGAGCAGTCAGTGCTCTTAACCTCTGAGCCATCTCTCCAGCCCTTTTTTGGTTTTGGTTTTTCGAGACAGGGTTTCTCTGTGTAGCTTTGGAACCTATCCTGGCACTCGCTCTGGAGACCAGGCTAGCCTCGAACTCACAGAGATCCACCTGCCTCTGCCTCCCGAGTGCTGGGATTAAAGGTGTGCGCCACCAACGCCAGGTTGGAATGATAATTTTTTTTGTGTGAGATAAGGTTTCTCTGTGTGACAGTCCTGGCTGTCTTGGAACTAGCTAGGATAGACCAGGCAGGCCTTGAACTCACAGAGCTTTGCCTGCCTTTGCTTCCCAAGAGCTGGGATTAAAGACATGTACCACCACCACAACCCTGCTTGGAATGATAATCTTAACAACAAATTTGCCTTTATTCTAATGTGACAGGATTTTAATCTATGATACTGGCATCCAGCAAAGATCATTTTCTGCTCAAATGTAATTTTACCACTCCATCTGTGTATGGAGAGACCCTGGACACCTGTACCGCTGACCACGTACGTAGAGGGGTAGGATACAGAGAGAGGTTCAGGCCAGGTCTTGGAGGCATCTGGGTTCTTGGTGACTCAGAGTGCCCGTGTGAGTTGTTATCATTGTTATCATTTATAATATACCATCAATAACCATATCTTGTGTACGGTTGTGTGTGTTCCTTTTCACATCTAGCATTTAGCCAAAGTGTGCATTTGCTGTACTTACCATGCTCAGCTGGGCTTCTGCTTTCCTGAATATTTACATATGTCAAGACCTGGTGAGGCTGGCAACAGGAGGATAAACATCACATCAGCTCAGAGTTATACAAGACAGTTTACCTGGCTGAGAACTTGTTTTTCTGTTTTGACTCATTCTTTCTTGCAAGGGCAAGTCCCCTTTGTTATTCTGCACATTTAAAGCAGTTTACATTCTGATGGCCAGTTATCACCAAAAGGAGATGTCCAACACAATTGAGTATTACACATTATGAAACAGAAGAGGCTGGGTGTGGTGGCTCATGCCTGTAATCTTAGCACTCAGGAGTCTAATGGCAGGATTGCTGTGAATCCAAGGCCAGCCTGGGATACATAGTGAGAACTATCTCAAACACACACACACACACACACACACACACACACACACACACACACACACACACACATCTTCTCAGACATTATAAAAATATAATAAATCAACATAAGTACAATCTTAATCTATGTACTCTCAAATCAAATCTAGATACATCACAACTTTACCTAAAAAAATGAACTGTATCTAGTTCCAGGGGATCTGGCATCATCCTTTGGTCTCTGAGGCCCCTGCACTCATATGTGGTACCTGAACATAGACATGCTGAATGTACACATAATTTTAAAAACAGGGAAATGAAGAGATGGCCAAACGGTGAAGAGTGCTTACTGGTCTTTCAGAGTCCATGAATTAGGTTCCCATTACTCCTGTCGGGGCCTCAAACTCATAGATCTACCTGCCTCTGCCCCCTAAGTGCTGGGATTAAAGGTGTGCACCACCACTGCCCAACAAAAACCTTAAAAAAGAGAGAGAAAATCCATATATATATATTGTATATTATTATATATATTATATATTATATATATTGTATATTATACAATATAAGAAATATCTTAAAAATGAAAGATTTAAGAATAGATAAAAATTGCCTAGGGTTGTAGCTATAAGTATACCTATAAGTACATGTCTAGAATGTACAAGGCCCTGGGTACTATCACAGCATGACAAGTAAAAGCTAAGTGGTATAATTTTATCTCAAAGTCTTAGGAGCTAGGGAGATTGGTCAGCAGTTGAAGTTCTTGTTGTGTAAGTCTGAGTTCAGATCCCCAGAACCCATGTAAGTGCCAGCTGTCCATGGCAGCCCATAGAGAAGTCTAGTGATTTGAAAGTAGAGATGGGATCCCTGGAACAAACTAGGTAACCAGACCAAGAGTTTTTAGTGAGCTCTGGCTTTGAGTGAGAGACTCAGCCTCAGTGGATAAGATGTTGAGCTGTCAAGGATGACTCCAAATGTCAGCCTCTAAGTTCCATATGCATGTGTTTGTGTATGTAGTATGAATGTGTGTGTGTGTGTGTGTGTGTGTGTGTGTGTGTGTGTGTGTGTGTATGCATGTTCACTTATGTGTGGGCATACATACAAACAAAGCTTTCAAGCCTCTGTAAAAGTACTAATAACATAGCTACATGCAATTTAATATTTTTTCTTTTTTTGAGACAGGTTCTGCATGAAGGTATATTTTCTGTGATTAGTGTAATAAAAAGCTAAATGGCCAATAGTTAGGCAGGAGGTATAGAAGGAATTTCTGGGAAGAGTAAGGAGATAATAGAGGCTCTAGAGAAACTCCAGGAGACAGAGAAGAAGACATGGACAGTACATGACAGAACATAGGTTAATAGAAATAGGTTAATTTAAGTTATAAGAGCTAGTGGGACAAGCCTAAGTTAAGGCAGAGCTTTCATAATTAATAAGAAGTCTCCATGTCAGAGGAATACTCCCTGAGCCAAGATACACGGGGATGGGCCTAGGCCCTATCCCAAAGATATAATAGACTCTGATGACACCCTGTGGAAGGCCTCACCATCCAGGGGGAGCAGAAAGGATATGTGATAGGTAGGGTTTTAGTGGGGGGGTGGTAGGGGAGGAGGGGAGGGAGAGGGAACTGGGATTGTCATGTAAAACAATCTTGTTTCTAATTCAAATAATCTGAGAAGAAGAAGAAGAAGAAGAAGAAGAAGAAGAAGAAGAAGAAGAAGAAGAAGAAGAAGAAGAAGAAGAAGAAGAAGAAGAAGAAGTTCTCCACATCATTATTTGGGAGCTGACTGGTGGGGCAGAAAAAAAGACTTGTTACAAAGTTCTTCATGTAGCCCAGGCTAACCTCAAACGCTATAAAGCCAGGTTGGCTTTGTGCTCTGGATCCTTCTGCCTCTCTACCACCCAAGGGCTGAGATTAGAGCCCTGTGCTAATTATGCCAGGTTAAATTTTCTAAAGGGCATAAAAACACCATGGAATGTAAAAAACCAAACAAGTCCCAAACATTAAACATCGATCCATTAATGCTTGACTGAATATATCAGGTAGGGTCCAACCAGGAAAAGACAGCCTACTCCAAGTGTCTGCTACAGAGACAATCAAATATAAGACTTGCCATCACAAGAGTTGGGAAGCCAACAAGGAGGTCTAAGTACAATGCATAGCTTCTTCATCACACTGGACCTGGAGGAACAATGTTAGATGTCTATCCCAGCAGCCAAAGAACAGATCAGCCAGCTGAGCCCGAACACTACAGGCCTCTTCAATGAGTCAGAAGGAATGCATCATGGTTGATGAAAGTGGTCTCGGTGTAAAGAGAAGTGTTCTGGCTGACTTCAAGCCCTGGAACCCACATGGTGGATGGAGAACCAATTCCCCCAAATTGTCTTCTGACCTCCACATGAGTGCTGTGGATCTTTGTCTGTCTGTCTGTCTCTGTCTCTCTCTCGAACATAAGTAAATGTAAGAAAGAAGTGAGTTCTTTGGAATATCTAGAGCGTTGTCTTTTTTTACCTATTTCTGGGGTGAGTTTGAATGTTGTTCAAAAGCAAACTACTTTTAAGATTTTATTTTTCCTTATGTGTGTGTCTGTGTGAAGGTATATGCATGTGGTATATGTCTGGGGAGGCCAGAAGAGGACGTTGGATCTCTAGGAGCTGGAGTTATAAGCTTTTGTGAGTCTCTGGTGTGGGTGCTGCTAGTTAAGCTCTACTCCTCTGGAAGACAGGACGTGCTCTTTACCTCTGGGCACCTCTCTAGACCTCCACAGAGCAATTTTTGAGAGCATATGAGAAGAGTATGAAACTGAGCTCTAGGGCTGGGGGTGTAAACCTGAGTGGTCCAGTGTGCACATAGCATTATGAGGTTCTAGTCTTGGTCCAAGGCTCTCAAGAAAAAAAGAAGAAATTTTCCTTTCCCCGAATGAATGGATGGATGGATGGATGGATGGATGGATAGATGATTAGAAGTGATTTTTCTCACAGGCCTGTAGTTGACTGGTACTTCTCCCTCCCAAATTAAATTTGTTTAAACTGAAATTCCTCTTTTTCAAGGTTCTTTCCCTCAAAATAAAGCTGTCCCCTTATACTTTCAATTCCTGTCTCTTCCAAGCATCAGCAAGGAAATTCCTTTCCCTTTCATTTTGATTTCAGAAACATGCCAATGGTTACTTTCATTTGGGGAAGAGGTTGGTCTGGGACTTATGTTAGACATGGAAAGCCCTTGTCAGCAATTTCTCATGAGTCATGTCACTTCCTGGGTCCTTGGAAAAGTGCTGATACGTGGTAATTAGAAGCCTTTTTCATTCTGCCAATCTTTCATTTCTTTGCCTACTTAGGTTCGGAAACATCTGATGTGTCTCTGAATACTAACTTATTAATTGACATCTGGTTTTAGGTTCAACCACAGAAGCAGTGATTACTTCTTTAAACAGTAGGTCATGACTCTCGGATACATTTGGGGTATGAGGTTGTAATGTTGTAGGCTAGATTTCTTCATTCTTTGCTTTTTTTAAAAACAGGTTCCAGGTAAGGTTTGAATAGGGTATCCGTTCTATAGTAGAAACACACACACACACACACACACACACACACACACACACACACACACACACGAGTGTAAACACAAATATCTGTTAGTGTCCACAGACAACAGGCTTTGGAAGGCCAGCTTTCCTCTGTTAGGACTGGCTGTTCAAATCGGGAGCACTGTACACAGTCAGAACCATTCAGTATCACACACAAAGGGCATTTATTTCCCTACTCCTTTGTATCCAGTAGCTCTTAGGAAAGTTTATGACCTAATAATAATAAAATATATCTAGTCTTCCGTTTTAAAGATATTTATTTGCCAGGAGGTGGTGGCAGTACATGCCTTTAATTCCAGTGCTTGGGAGGCAGAGGCAGGCAGTTCTCCAAGTTTGAGGCTAGCCTGGTCTGCATAGAGTGTTCCAGGACAGCCAGGGCTACACACAAGACCCTGTCTTGAAAAAGAAAAACAAACAAAAGCTTATTTACTCATTTATTTACTGAGACAGGGTCTTATGATGCAACACTGGCTGGCCTGGAACTCTCTTTGTATTCTAGGCCAATTGCTGGCATTAAAGGCTTTTTAAAAATTCAAATTTATTTTGTTGTATGTGTATGAATGTTTTGCTGTGTGTATATTCATGCTCTATGTCTCTGCCTGGTAGCCACAGAAGTCAGAAGAGGATGTTGGATCCCCTGGAACTGGAGTTACAGATGGTTGTAAACCACCATATGGGTGCTGGGAACTGAGCCCGTGTCCTCTGCAAGAGCAGCAAGTGCTCTTTGTTTGTTTGTTTGTTTGGTTGGTTTTTTAAGATAGGGTTTCTCTGTGTAACCGTGGCTGTCCTGGAACTTGCTCCGTAGACCAGGCTGGCCTCAAATTCACAGAGAACTGCGTGCCTCTGCCTCCCAAGTGCTGGGACTAAAGGCGTGCATCACCACTACTCAGGGTGCAACAAGTGGTCTTAACCACTGAGCCATCCCTATATCTTTTTTTGAGATTCAAATATTTTCTGCCCCCTCCCTCCCTCCCTCCCTTCCTCCCTCCCTCCCTTTTTCTCTCCCTCCCTCTTTTGACTGGGGCACTAGCCTAGTCTGGCCTTGAACTTCTTATGTAACAGAGGATGATCTTGCATGTCTGAATCCTTCTACCTCCATCTCCCAAGCTCTGGGTTACCGGGTATGTTGGTACTGATCTTGGTTTACGCAGTGTTGGGGACCGAATCCACTGCCTTGCTCATGTTATCTACCAGTTGAGCTATAATTTCAGTCCTTAGAATGGTATTCCAAATAGAATACAAATATGTAAAATTAATTTTAAATTATTACTTAATTGTTTAACATGTAACATATACACCGAAAATGATAATTCCACACAAAGTAAGCATGAATCTTAAGTAATCACAGCTTGGACAACATCTCCATCAAGAATTTGCTATTAAGTCTCATTCATTCATTACAAGTGTTTGCAGTTGGGCATGGTGGTATGTGACTGCAATCCCAGTACTTGGGAGGTGGCTGAGGCAGGAGGATTGAGAATTTAAAGATGCCCTAAGTTGTCCCACAAAAACAAAGTTTGCTGTAACCACTGAAGCAATAACTCCTTGATCTGAAACCTTGAAGAGGTAAGGAAATAGTTTTTCATTTTTCCAAATGCTGCTGTATTTGGTTTAGTTGTTATTTTGTTTTCTGGTTATGCTAGACATTGGGACCTTGTTTGTATACATGAGGGAGGGAACTGCTCCCCACCTAACAACAAACACCCCTGTCAGTGTCTTAGCCTGCCACCACCGAGAGTCTTCCAGGTGCCATAGCTGATGAGAACATAGAAATGCATGGGGTGGTTCTAGACTTGAAGGGCTCCCCCCACATAACAGGAAATGAAAGCTATATGAAGATAGCCATTTTACATGAGAAAATGCACCAAATATCCCAGGAGAGATTTAAGCATAGTTTTTTTGTTTTGTTTTGTTTTCATGAGAATCGTATTCAAGAGAGTCTTGGAGAAGAAGGTAAGAAATACCAGAGTGGGGAATTGGGTTATAAGGAAGCTGGACTCCTTCTTTTTATTTATTCAATATTTGCTTATTTTGTTCCTTTGAGTCAGTGTCTCGATATTAGCTCAGACTGGCCTGGAGCTCACTATGTAGCCCAGGTTAGATTAAGCTTCCTAAATGCAGGGATTACAGGTGTGAGCTGCCATGCCTGGCGTTTAAGGTATCCAGTTCTGTCTATAACTCTATCTACCGTCCTCCTCTTTTAAAACTATTTTTACTTTTATTTAATTGTGTGTGTGTGTGTGTGTGTGTGTGTGTGTGTGTGTGTTTGTGTGTGTGTGGGCGCGTGCGTGCATATGCACGTGCACATGCTTTGTGGTATGCACTTAAAGTACAGATGCCTGGAGCTGAAGTTACAGATGGTTAGCTGCCCTGGTGTGGGTCCTCTGCAAGAGTAGCATGTGCTCTTAACTGAGTCATCTCTGCAGCCCCTAGTTTTGTTCTGTGAGACAAGGTGTCATTCAATAGGCCAGGCTGGCATAGAACTTATTATGTAGACCAGGTTGACCTTCCTCAAGGTTAGCATTGTGGTGTAAATCACCACTCCTTGCTATACTTTATTTGTTCAGAGCACAGGATTTTGTACATACTAGGCAAGTGCTCTTCCACTGAGCTACTATTTTCCTTCATTTTATTTTTGAGACATACTCTCACCTCTGGAGTACAGGGATTAAAGGCCTACTCTGCCATATCTAGCATAACAGCAAGAATGATGCCGCCTTCATATCTTTCTCTACCCATCTATACGAATACCTAGGCAGTCCCTGGCAGAGAGCAGGTCTTCAGCGAGTGATGCAAGCGATGCTATGAAATCTGTGCCAGACCATCTCCTGGTTGCTTCTCACAACAGTGCTTCCACCCACCCCCTCCCTCTTTCCTTCTCTTCCTTCAATGAAGAAAGAAATCCCAGTTCAAGAAGCAAATTGACTTAGAACAGGCTAGAGTATCAGGTAGAAGAATGGTCTCCTTTTGTTCAGGGTCTACATTTCCAGTTCGTGTGATCTCAGGCCATTTAAACAGCTTTTGAGTTCCCTCTGGGCCCAGGGCTTGCTCAGAGTGACGCAATGAAAGGAGTGTCTGAGGAGGTATAGAAAGTGTCTGATGGTGTCTGAGACTCCAAATGGCCAGAGGACGGCTGCCGTTAGCCATGTCGTTGTTGCTCCTACTGTCAAAGTAGAAAGAGCATTTCCTCCTTCAATGACTGATTTTGGGGCACACATTGATATTATAAGCTGTTATCTTGGTCGCGGGTATTCTGTGCAAATGTATTTATTTGGTAGTGAGGTAGGGTTAAAAAAAAAAAGCCACTTAAGTAGGGTTCACTAACCTGGGAAAACAGGACTGGCGATTTAAAGAGAGTATTGGAAAGCTAGTGAGAAAAGGCAAGGATGGAAGAAAGGAAAAAGGTGAAGATAAGGCCTAGGAAATACAGTTGCTGGGGGAAATGGTAAGTCCAAGTCAGAGACATACTTTTGAGGGAGGAAAGAGGGTGTGCTGGTTATTTCTGTCACCTGAACACATCTGTCACCTGGGAAGAGGAAACCTCAGCTGTGCAATTGTCTCCATCAGATTGGCCCGTGGGCATGTCTGTGAAGCTTTTTCTTTTTCTTCCTTCCTTCTTTGTTTCTTTCTATCTGTCCGACCCATCTCTCTTCTTTTCCTCTCCTTCCTTTTTTTTTTTTTTTTTTTTTTTTTTTTTTTGTGAGAGGGTCTCACCTGTGTAGTCCTGGCTGTCCTGGAACACCCTATGTAGATTAGGCAGGCCTTGTACCCACTCCTAGAGATCTGCCTGTATAGTGCTGGGATTAAAGGTTATGCCACCATGTCCAACTACTTTCTTGATTAATGACTGATACAGGAGGGCCCAGCCCACTGTGAATGGTGCCACCCCTAGGCTGTGTAATAAAGCAGGCTGAGCAAACCATGGAAAGTGAGATAGGAAATTACATTCTTTCACAGTCCTGCTTCTGTTCCTGCCTTCGGGTTCTAGCTTTGAGCTCCTGCCCTGGCTTCCTGTGATTATGAACTGGAACCTATAAATCAAATAAGGCCTTTCTTCCCCAAGTTGTTTTTGGTCAGTGTTTTGTCACAACAATAGAAAGTAAAGTAGAACAGAAGGCATAGTCCATTTCCAAGGAGAAGCAATTCTGTAAGAAAGTGGATAGAGAGGTGTTGCGGGCGATTTCGGATGACTCAGTTTCCCTGGTTATAAAGTCAAAGTATTAATAGAAACCTCAAGGATAAGGAAGTTGAAGTTGCCTTGAAGGTCTGAGTGTTCCCGGTGAAGTAGCTCTACCTTCTATAGATAACTAGGTGTAATTAAAGGCAGAGCAGGCCTGGGCTGACTGGAGGCTGGAGAGCCTAGCCCATGAGCCACATATAGAAGGTGGTGTGGCTGTGGGGGTGGTGAGATGTGGCCGGAAACCAGCAGAATGGAATGTGCATGTCAGGAATGAGCAGAGAGGAACGTCTTGGTTTATGAGCTTTTTTTGCTTTGACAGGCATTTAATTCTTGGCATTAAATTAATGTCATTCAGTGCTCAGTTAACCCCCCCCCAATACACATCCACAGAGATACAGACCGACACACACACAGATACACACACACACACACACACACACACACACACACACACACACACACACACACACACACACACTCCCAGCTCTATCCATATACATTAAATCCCCAGTATTACACATGGACACTCACTCAACCTCCAGTACCATATCCCTCATATTCAGTCTCCAGCACCACACACACCCACACACACACACACACACACACACACACACACACCCACACACACACCCACACACACGCAGTTGGGGGAGATACTGATTCAAAGTTCCAGTGTTCTATGAGAGATCAAATCTTCACTGTCCTCAGCACAGTTAGGGAAGTTAAATGGGGATCTAAAATAAAGTTTCCACTTCTTGTTTTAGAAACAGATGATGCTGTCTGGGCAGAAACACATCGATATAATAATGTAATGAGTGCCTTTTAGTACTTATTAGGCCAGATGGTGGCCAGGAAATAACGAGCATGTATGGGATCGTCTGCTCAGAGTCCATTGGGTTACTATTTTAAGAAGAAGCCCTATCATGTAATTGTCTCCCGAGTGTTGCGATTACACAAGTGGGCCACCATGTCTAGTTTGTGTTGGTGCTGGAATCAAGCCTAGGGCTTCATGTATGCCAGGCAAGCACTCCATTAACTGAACCCCATCTCCAGGACTCCTTTTTTGGCTTTTTAGACATGGGTTCATGTAGCCCAGGCTGGCCTCAAACTCATTCTGTAACTGAGGATGACCTGAGACTCCTGACCCTCCTTTATTCATTTCCCAAGTGCTAGGATTGAGGTTCTCTGCCTGGCTCTCCTGAGTAATGGAAACACAAATTAGTAACATTATTCTCTTTTAAAAAAACTTCCTTGTAGTAGGGTGATTTGTGTTATGTACAACTATTACCTGACTTATGGACAATACAACACAATAGTTGAGTAAACAACTCAACCAATTCATGGGCTAATGAAATGGAAAGACAATTCTCTAAAGATTAAAGTACAATGGCTAATCAATTTATGTAAAAAGTTTAATCTCACTAGTCCTGAGAGAATGCAAATTCAAATGACATTGAGATTCCATCGCAGCCCAGTCAGAATGGCAGTCATTAAGAAAACAAATAACAAGGCACCCAAGTCTGTAATCACAGGGTTCAGCGAACACAGGTGGGAGGATCAGAAGTTCAACATCATCTTTTAGCGACAGAGCCAGTAGGAAGCCAGCCTGGGAGGCATCAGAAACAAAACAAAACAACTGGCAGTCAGAAAGGGAAACCTCTCTGGGCCTGGTGGTGCTGTGAGCATACTCTTCTAGGAGGGAGACGGAGGCAGGCAGATCTCGATGAATCTCAGGTCTGCCTGGACTATATAGTCTGTTCCAGGCCAGCCAGGACTATACAGTGAAAAGCTTGTATAAAAGAAAGAAAAAAAAAAAAAAACCAAAACAAAAAGTGGGGGAAACCCTGTACAATGGTGATGGGAATGAATCAGTGTAGCTTCTATGAAAATCAGTATGGAGGTTCCTCAAAGTATTAAAAACGGATATAGACTTAGGACCAAATTGTACTACTCAGGCCACTTACCCACACAAGACTCCAAGCCGACCTGCCACAGAGACACTGGCCACATCGATGTTTATTTTAGCAATGAAGTTTTTTCAGCCACAAAAAAGGATGAAGCTAAATACTGTTTTCAGGAAAATAGATGCAACTGGATACAATATTAAGTAAAGTAAGTCAGTCTCAGAAAAACAAATACTGCATGTTTTCTCTCATTTGTGGTTCTTAGGTGATTTTTATATAGATATTTGAAATTATGCATGTATAAAGGTAGAAGTGAAACTGTGGAGAGGAACAAAAGGAATTAAGGAGAAAGGGGATAGGAGGAAGTGGAGGGGGGAAGGGCTTGGGGGGAAATAAGATAAAAATATACTCTATACTTGTATGAAAATGCCCTTATGTAATGTAGTACCATGTAGAACAAATGTACACAAATGAAAATAGAAAACAAAGCAACTAGTACTCAGAAGGCAGAAAGTTAACTTAATTTCTGTAAATTAAAGGCCAGTCTGGTCTACATAGCGAGTTCTAGACCAGCCATTGCTACACAGTGAGACCCTGTCTCAAAAAAACAACCAAATCAACCAAGCAACCATATTTAAAAACAAAACACAACAACAGCAAACCAAAACAAACAAAGAAGAGTGGAGGAGGAGGGGAGAGTTCACATCTTATTGGTCTGTGCTATGTTCATTCTCAATACAGCTTTTTTTTTTTTTTTTTTTTTTTTTTTTTTAGATAGGGAATCTCATTTAAACAACAGTGAATTAATTATACTTGCAGGCAAAATACTCATACACACAAAAATAAATAAATCTTCAAAAATAAAAAAAAAAAAAGTATTTCACAATCAACAGGGGCCACTTTAAGCATGCACGAAGAGCCAGGCATGGTAGCTATACAATTAGTCCTAGCACTGAAGAAGCAAAGACAGGAGGATCTCTGTGAGTTCCAGGCCAGGAGAGAACTTGTCATCAAAATGTTAACAATGAACAAAAAAGGATAGAATGGGAGCATAAACGTGGAGTTCCAACGCTTGGTAGGAGAGGCAGGAAAATCACAGATTGGAGACCAACCTGGGCTACAAAGTGAGAAGCTATCACCAAAGGAGAGCTTTAACATTTGGGAGACTAATACCTCTTGAAAGAGACTCCTGTGGAGAGCCTCCCAGGCTCCTGTGACCTGCCTATGACACTGGCATCCAATCAACTGCAAATAGCATCCTTAAAAAGATCCCTGCAGTATGAAGAATGGCCATTTGTTTGAATGGAGCCATCAAGATTTTGCTTTTATCTCTCTAGTTTATTATTATTAATAATGAATTAAAGACAGGTTTTCAGAGCTAGGGACGAACCCAGGGCTTGTGCACACTAAGCAAGCAACCTACCACTGAGCCTTCCACCAGCCCCAGAGTTTAAAACTTTTAAAAGAACTACAATAGTGAAAATGCTTAGAGTGGTCAAATGTCTCAGCATATCCCCCAAATTGCTAGTGGAGTGACAGAGTCCTGTCTCAGGCTGATGGATGGGCCACCAGTTTGAGCAGAGGGTGGGGGCAAGGGAGGAGGCTGGATGCTCTTTTTTTTTTTTTTTCCCTGAACTCACAGTATAGGCTTTGTGATTAAGATTATAATTTCCTACAATTGTTTTCTAAATAGGGATTTAAAAAAAAGATTGAGGTGGTAGGAATTTAACTGCAGCAGAAATTAGCCAAGCCAAACATGATGAAAACACTGCTCAGGAAACCTTGTATTTTGACATTAAGAACAAAGAAACAAAGAATTAGTTTTTGACAACTTTGAGTTCAACAAGTACTTAAAAACAAACACTGAATTTTCTTTCTTTAGTATACTGGTCCGTGTAAGACAGTTTTTACCAACAGCAAAACAATAGGTGATATGTCAGTGCAGTTATTTTCTGACTATGTCCTAAGAAAACCTTGGGAAAACATGATGGTAGATAGGCAAGAATTAGATTGGTTGGAAATTGTGTCAGTCACAGTCTTGAAATGTTTAAAATTAAAATTAAAATGTTCACTATATAGAAAAAAAAAGGATAAATGGTCAGAGTGATATGAATCCCTTGCCCTGGAATACAAAGAGCCAAGAATTGATGAACTAACATTTGCACACTTGGAAGCTTAGAAAGTACTTAAAAAATTAAGTAGGAACATGTGAGTCGTAAAGATAGAACTCATGTTGTCAGCCTTGGCAGGTGCCTTCTCCCAAAGAACCATCTTGCTGGTCTTAGGAAGTACTTTTAATATATAGATGGTTGTGAGCTACCATGTGGTTGCTGGGAATTGACCTCTGGAAGAGCAGCCAGTGCTATTAACCTCTAAGCCATCTCTCCAGCCCCCTACACACAATTTTTAAAACTTAGAAACATATTTCTGGGGGCTAAAGAGATGGCGCAGCTGTTAAAGGCACTTGCTGCTATTACAGAGGACCTGGGCTTGGTTCCTAGCACCCACACTGGGTAGCTCAAAATTGCCTGTAACTCCAGCTCCAGGCTGGCCTCCACAGGTACTGGCACACAGACATATAGGAATTCACACATACATGTAAAAATAATACATTTCTGGCTTTCATGGTTTTATCTTTGGAAGATACTGCTAATTTTAGGATTGTGATAGTTTTTCAGCTTTACCTCTTTGATGTCCTGCCCCTCTCTCCCTGAGCTTTGCCTTGTTCATAACTTATTTTCCTTTACACTCTTATACACCTGACTTGTGTCTGCTTTAGGCTGTTTACTTTGTGTTTATGTTCTGCCTTTGGCTTACAAAGCAGTCACTGAAGATAAGGGCTATGAATTTTTTATTCCTGTTGTTTGCTGCATAGGAGACAGTGAACATAATACTCAATAAATAGTCCTTGACTAAAACAAGGCAGTCTTCTGTGCTTTTCATGCTCTGTAGCTGACATCTTGTTTACTCGTGCAAATTAAATGTTTTCCTTGTTTCTTCTGTGACACAACTGATTGTAAATGTTTTATCCACCTTAACAATTCCTGTTTTAAAATCACCAAGGCAACCCTTTCAGAAGCAGTAAAAGATGCCCAAAGCTGGCTTACAGGAGCTAGTGACCATGGGTATGTAGCAAGTTTCTACTCTTGAGTCAGATACAGTTCTACACTGTAAAGATTTCTTTCAACCCTTTTAAGAGCTGAAGCGTCAGGTTCTTCCACCCAAGGACCTACAAAAAGTAAATGGCAGGGTTGAGTTTCAGAGACCCAACTCGGCCAGGTTCCAAAGGGCAAGGCAGTTTTAAGTGTCAAGTAGCTGTGAGAATTCAATGACATAATTTCTTGAAAAGGCACAATAGTTGGCAGTAGACAGATGCTGCTTCCCCATATTTGCTCAGGGGCTGAAGTTGATTTCTTCAAATGGGAGGGAGAAAAAAAACAAAGGATAGAAAATTACGTTGAATTAATAAAATTTGTCTATAGTTGTCTGATCACAATAATCCCAAACCGGACTTCATATTAGTTCTGGGCCTGGGGGGGGGGGAGCGCAACAAAAACAAACCGCCTGGCGATGTTTCAAACCATGATGCCAAATTTAGAATAATTTCTATTTCAAAAGAGGGGGTAGGAAGTCGTCTTTGGCCAAAAAGAGACTCAAGGAATGCAGTAATGTATTCCTATGAAACTTCATTTCGTGCCTCCCCCATCGCAGAGAAGAGCGAATGCCTTTGACCCGGAGGGAGGGAGGGAACTTTGCAGGGGGGACTGTGGGGGTCCCCCCATTTGCCGGGCCTGCCTTGAGCTTTGAAATCAAAGCGCTGGCTCCCCAAGGTTTCCCCTCGTGGATCTCCCACAAGCTACATCTTTGCAGAGCACAAAGCGGGGCGACCCAGGCTCCTTTCGCAGAACCCCTCCGGCATCCGCCTGGGACCCGATGCCGCCAGGTGTCGCGCGCCTCGGGGACACCGCGCGCCCGCAGCCCGCCGCACCTGGAGGAGGGCGGCGCGCCCCCGCCGTGACGTCACCGCACCTGGCACCAGCTGCGGGAGCCAGGGTGGCGCGGGGGCCACGGCGGCGGCGGGGGGGGCGTGGCCGGGAGTCCCAGACCATTCTCGCGAGATTTCGCCCCAGCCGGGGGCCCAACTTCTCCTGGCTCCGGCTCGTGGCTTCCACCCGGGTCTCTGAGCGAGGCGCGCTCGGCCTCTGGGGCAGCGGGTGCGGGGCGGGCTGCCGGCGACAGATCCCGCCGGTGCCTCCGAGGCGAGCGGAAACGACCGGGGGCGGGGAGGGGTGGGTGGGCCCGCGGCCGAGCGCGCAGCGTGCGCACGCGCGGACGCCGCTCGCTCCCGCCTGCCGGGGCCGCGGCGGAGGCCGGGCGTGAGCGCGGCGGCGCGCCGCGGGCGGATGGAGGCGCCTCCCTGGCGCGCCTGAGCCGGTGCACAGAAGAGGCCGCGCGCGGGGCCGCGCGCTCCCCCGCCAGAGCCGCAGCATGGGTAAGCACGGTCGCGCCGGCCGCGGGGCTCGCACGCGGCTCGGGTCGGGCAGTCCTCCGCGCCACAGCGGGGCTCGAACCCGCCGCCGGCCGCCCCGCGTCCTCCGGGAGCCTCCGGCTTCGATGGGGGAGGGCGAGCGCGAAGTTGACAAAGTGGCGCCGGCCGCCCCCTGCTCCTCCGAGGCCGGGTACAGATTGGGGTTCTAAGGGGGGAAAAAAAGCACCCACACCCCCTCGTCTATTATTGCACACACGGACGTTTGGTCCTAGATAATTGGAGGCGCGGAAAATCCTCACGTCCCCCCTTTGCAGTTGGCTGGGGTTGGCACTGATTTGCGCCTAGGCTCGCCTTCCCCCTTTCGTGGGTTCCTTTGGGAAGTGGTTTTCCTGGCAGCCTCCCTGGTCAGGTGTGTTGGCATTTAGCATCGGCACCTGGAGTTTCCTCCCGAGGGCTGGCTGGAGGGCTCGGCATTCGAGGATTCCCAGTCGAACTTCTGGAGGAGCAGTTTCCTGTTTGGAGCGACACTTCCTTCTCGGAGGGGAGAAAAAGTACAGGGCCACAAGGTTGTTTTCTGTGCCTTCCTCGGGTTTGCTTTTGGGCTTAGAGAAAGCTGCGCTGTGTGGCCGCGGTCTTTGAAAAGGAGTTTTGTTAAGTGGTGTAACAGTTTGTTTGTTTGTTTGTTTTTGATAACAAAGTTGCGCCTGGGCTAGGCACAAACTCAAGTGTTTACAAATTAAAAGTCGCAGTCAAGAACAACTATTAAAACTGTTTTTTTTTTTCTTTTTAAAATCAAATTTGTGCCGCCATAAGGCAGGAAGAGTGTGTTCAGTAAGTGGTAAAACCCGAATTTGATTTTGTGGTATAAATCGGAAAGACGTTCTCACTTCTCCGTTGAGACCTGGTGCTGCTTCAACCATTACTGAAATTAATAATTCATAAAACTAACGGATGATTTAGAAGTACGACACAGCCAGGAGGACTGCTGATGTGGCACCCTGTGCCCACACTTTGTTTTGTGGGAGACGAATTTAGCTAGTGTTTACAGACTCTGCCTATTCTGTTTTCTTAGAGTTTCTAATTTTATGCTCCCTCAGCTTCCCTCCAGCTCTCTCTACCTTTTGTATACCAAGTGCTCCTCAACCCAGGAGCCAAGCATTTGCTGAGACTTTCAAATGGATTCCTTTCCACTTGATTAGTTGAGTTTACGGGGTAATTGCAGGCTTATTTAAGCATCAAAAGCTAGCTTAACTGATTTGGGTGAAACACTGAAAGTAAGTATACAATTCTTATCTGCCCTAAGTCAGGATGCAGAATGTAATTAAGCATCTTTTGATGGTCTAGACTCACCATTTTGTGACTTTGACTTGCTGTGAGCCCCTATAACCACCTGGGATCTTGTACAGACTGTTGGGCCCAGTGCTAAACAACAAACTTACTCCTTTGCACTTTGCAGTTATTTTATTAAGTTTGAGTTCTCCTGATTGTTACTGAATTCGGGCTTGAAACTGTGATTAGTGTTAACTTTCACCTTCCTCTTTCTCATTTGTATTTCTAAAAACGGTGGAAATCATCTAAATTTGTGATTTGTCATAGGGGAAATCAGTGGGCTCACAACTTGAATATAAGTTGTTGTTCTTTTTCTTTTTGTTTTTACAAGACAGGTTCTTACAATGTAGTTCTGGCTGTCCTGGAACTCACTTTGTATATCAGGCTAGCTTTGAATTCACAGAGATCTACCTGCCTCCCCAAGTGCTAGAATTAAAGGCATGACCCATTCCCCTAGCTAAAGTCTTTTCTTAAGAAAAGTAAATGAAAAGTATTTTACATTGTAATACCTGTATTTATTGTTCACAGGCCCTTTCTTTTGTGATTTGCTTTGGTTTATTTAGCTCAATTGCCAGAGTATCCTGGGAAAGCTAATTGTTTAGCATACTGTCAATGTGTGCTTTTAAGGTCTGTTATTTTGAGTGTTTGTCATTGTTTTTCGTATAGTATTTGTGAAACATTTGCCGATGAATATATACTTAAAATTTGTTGGTTGTGTAATCATTAAAATCCTCAAATATAAAATCCTCTGAATTCCTCTAATATATAATTTGTTCGGTTTGTTACCTGCCATTGTTCTTTGTCTTGCATTTTAAAGACAAGAACTTAACCTCCTCACCCTGTGGTACAGGGTTTGAATTTAAAGTGATCTTCCTGCCTCGGCCACCTGGCTGCTGGGATTATAGGCCTTACTTAGCTTGTTGGTTTGTTCTTGTAATTCATGGTAGCTCCTAAGATCTCTCTCTCTCTCTGTTCTTCCAAAGGACTCTTGAAAAAAAGAGGGAAAAAGGGCTCTGGACATCCTGAGATCTTACTTACAAGTTTTGCAACTTACTGATTTAGCCTGTCTCTGCTTCAGTCTCCTGATCTATGAATCGGTGAGAAGGGCCAAGTACAGGCTGTAGGAGAATGAATGAGCTAATCAGGCTTGGAATATTGCAGGAGCAGACTTGTATGTTCAAAGATCTCTGCAGTTCACTAACTTGTAAATGAATGCAGAGTATTGCCTTTCAAGAGTAAGATGATTTTGTGTTAACACAGAAATTGAATTCTGTATAATATAACTTGGCAAAAATTGTTTTTCAATATTGCTTATACTGTGAGAAAATTTTAATTGCTTGAGAAAAACTTAAGAATTTCTACTACTAGAGACATTGAAGGTTTGTGTTGTGTTAATGTTTTTAGTTTCTACATTAAATGTAGAGGGAAATACCTGTCAACTTTTTTTTTTTTTTTAAGATTTTACTTGTTATGTATACAGTCTTCTGCCTGCATGCCAGCAGAGGGCACCAGATCTCATAACAGATGGTTGTGAGCCACCATGTGGTTGCTGGGAATTGAACTCAGGACCTCTGGAAGAACAGTTAGTGCTCTTAACTGCTGAGCCATCTCTTCAGCCCGACTGTCAACTTTTAAGGTACTCATGTGAAGGCTGTAGGAAGAAAGGGTTTTAGGCAATTAAGAAAGGCAATACCTTTTAAAAAATACTTATTTATGTACTTTATGCATTTGGGTGTTTTGTCTGCATTTACATTTGCACAACAGAAGAGGGCCTCAGATCCATGGCATTGCAGTTATAGATGGCTGTGGGTTGTGAGCTGCTATGTGGGCGCTGGGAATTGAGGTCTAACTCAGGACCTCTGTTAGCGCCGTCAGTGCCCTTAACTGCTGAGTTATCTCTCTAGCCCCCAATCCTTTTTTTGCCCTCAAAAATACAGATAGGTATTTTGGAGTGGAATAAGACACAATGAATGACTCTCTATATATTTGAAAAGCTAAGCAGATACTTAAGACTTAACGTTTCTCTTAATTTTAGATAAGAATTTTTTTTTAAGTTTTTACTGTTGTAGCTGGCTGAACAATAAAATTTATGCCCATGAAAATAGTTGAACCTTTTATTGTCAGATAAAAATGTGTAGGTTTTTGGATTACTGTAATGACTTATGTATCGATTGACTGACTGACTGATTGATGTGTGTGTGAACAAACTCTAGTGCCTACAAGCTGTATGTGAAGGTACATGTACTAGTGTGCATATGTAGATTCCAGAAGAGGGTGCTCAGTGCTTCTTCAACCTCTTTACCAATTCCTTTGAGGCAAGGTCTTTTTCTGAACCCTGGGGATCATGTTTTCCTGGCTAGGATTAAAGACTGAGGCTCAGCAATTCTGTCTCTGCGTCCTTGGGAGTCATGGGTGCCTGTGGTGGCCCCAGTTTGTTACATGTGTTCTAGGATCTGAACTTCGGGCCTCAGGATTGCAGAGCAAGTGCTCTTAACTTCTGAGCTTATCTCTCTAGCCTCTGTGTACAGACAGACAGATGCCTTATCTGACACACTGATAATTTCAGGGTTAAACATCCATATAGGCACCTGTTTTCTCACCTACTTGGGAACGAGTGTAGGAGGTGATCATGAATTCCAGGGGAGCTTGTACATAGCAAGACTGTTTCAGAAATTCATGATTGGGAGAAGTATAGATAGATACTTTGTTTTTTCCAGAACTTGAAGGTTTTGTGGTAGCAGCAAGCATACACTTTGCCTAATGGATCCTCTGTGGGACAGACTATTGACGCTATTTTGTTTTGTTTTGGGTTTTTCGAGACAGGGTTTCTCTGTGGCTTTGGAGGCTGTCTTGGAACTCACTGTAGACCAGGCTGGCATCGAACTCACAGAGATCCGCCTGTCTCTGCCTCCCGAGTGCTGGGATTAAAAGTGTGAGCCACCACCGCCTGGTTGATTGGTGCTATTTTACAGCATCAAAATTACATATAAATTTCTGCAAAACAGTAAAATTTGCTTTGAAAGTATTTCGTGTGTGTATAAAACACACCAATCATAACTTACTTATTTTTTGAGACCAGGTTTCCACTCTGTAGCCCTGGCTGGCCTAGAATTCACTGTGTAGATCAGGCTTGCATTGAACTCACCATTCTGAGTGTTGGGATTACAGGTGCCACCTTGTTTGGCTGAAGTTGTTTTTAATAGAACTTTATAGTTGGCTTAGATGATAAATGTACTTCTATAGTGAGTGATTTTTTTTCGTTTGCTTTGTAACTAACACTATACCCATTTATACAGATAATATTTTTTAAAATATTTTTATTTAATTTGCATTGGTATTTTATCTGTATGTATGTATGTATGAAGGTGTCAGATCTTGGAGTTACAGACAGTTGTTAGCTGCCATGTGGGTGCTGGGAATTGAACCAGAGACCTTTGGAAGAACACTCAGTGCTCTTAACAGCTAAGCCATCTCTCCAGCCCACAAATAATATTTTTAAGTATAGATATATTGTGATTTACCAAGCAGTTTCAGAGCATAAAAAAGAAAAGTTTTCTTTCAAAGTTGAAACACGATAATTTAAGTCTACTTAATTAGAATATGTTGGTTCATGATCAGATTATTAAAACTTTTTAAAGTTTGAACACCTGTAATTCTGTAAAATTAATATCTAATATATAGACTCGACATAAATAAATAATAGTCACTCATGAAGTCTTCCTAGGTGAGGTAGGGGACAGAACATAAGTTTGGGAAACTTAGATAGAGGTTCATATGTGCCTAGAGTCAGCATGTGAGCTATATATATATGTGGCAAAATGCAGTGTGTAGAAAGATAGGTGGAGCAGGTGAGATTGGTGTGGGAGTGAGATGGTAGTTAGTGGCAAGTACTAGGTATAAGTTCAGACCGAAATCCTGGGGGAAATGAGAGGAAATGGGGTTTGGCAGGAGCCCTCAAAGACCTAGCATAGGGAAAGGAAGTAAGGTAAGGGCCAGTATTTTTCTTTTCTCTTTGTCTCTATTTTTCTTTTCTTTTTCTTTTTCTTTTTCTTCCCTCCCTCCCTCCCTCCCTCCCTCTCTCCCTCCCTCCCTCCCTCTCTCTCTCTCGTTCGTTCGTTCGTTCGTTTCAGATGAGCCCAAAAGTATTACTGACAAGATGCTCGAGCCTCTCTGTTATAGACCTTATACTGCATAGTATATGTCTTGAGATTATATTAGTCAATGGTAGTGGTTGAATGTATGAGTATGGTGATCATCAGTAGCTCTGGGTTTTAAAGCAGTCCTCTGCTTCTCAAAATGCTTGAGACTATTGCTTTGTTACAGTCTAGCATCCCCTCTTACTTAGTCCTGGTGATTTGAGGTACCTGCTTTCTAAGTCCCTATCCCCCTTTGGAAACTGGGTCCTGTTATATTCCCTAGGATGACCTCAGACTTCTGAACGCAAGCTGTCTGAATGTCCTAGACACCGTATTGGTTGTATTTTAGGTTACTCAAGATGATTGAATGTCCAAGTAATTTGTGTTCCAAGGGAGTGACTGTGGAGCATTTAATCACTAGGGATTTCTGGTAGAAAAGTACTCTGAAGTTTCATTGTAGTAATACACAGTTACCACCGATTTACAAGAGTGGTGTGGGGACTGGGATGTACTCAGCGTAAAAGTACTTACCTAGCTTTGTGGGTTGTGAATTGTTATGTCCATTCAGAAAAGAAAGTTATTAATGCAAGGTCATATCAAGGGAAGGAGCTGCTGCTGGGAGATTAGTTAACAAGTATTGTTTTCTTTTTAAAAAACAAAACTTCTTACAACCTCTGGATTGTGATATGAATGTTCCTGTCTCTTCCTGTTCTGGTGTTATAAATCTGTTGGCATGGCTTATTAGTGTTGTACTGGAATTAGAATGTAGCAATAGGAATGAAACATCATGGGACTTCATTAGAAACCCAAACCAGGGATTGTGGTGATTTAAGGGGATAGGGCTGTGTTCTAGTATAAAAAACAAAAACAAAAAAACCTTAAAGTGTAATGAGAAGGGGCTGGAGAGATGGCTCAGAGGTTAAGAGCACCGACTGCTCTTCCAGGGGTCCTGAGTTCAATTCCCAGCAACCACATGGTGGCTCACAACCATCTGTTATGAGATCTGGTGTCTTCTTCTGTTGTGCAGATATACATGGAAGCAGAATGTTGTATACATACTAAATAAATAAAATCTTTAAAAAAAAGTGTAATGAGAAGAATAATGACTAATAAGAATTTCTGTATAGGGAGGAATAGGATTTATTCCTCTCATTGGTTTGATCAGTGATACAGTACTTGGCAGATGTGACTGTTTTCTGTTGCTGTAGCAAAAATACCCGAGATATCAACTTAAGAGGAGGAAAGGTTTACTTGAGCTCACAGTATAGAATTTCAGTTTATAATTTATAGTCTCTTGACTGTTGCTTTAGGACTGGTAGCATCATTGTGAGAGCACATAGTTCAGAAAGTCTGTTGTCTTCATGACTGTGCTGATTGTTGTTGTTGTTGTTGTTATTATTATTATTATTATTATTATTATTATTATTATTTGTTAACACAAGCTAGGGTCATCCTGGAAAAGAAACCTCAATCGAGAAAATGCCTTCATCATTTTGCCTGTAGGCAAGTCTGTGATGCATTTTCTTGATTAATGATTAATATGAGAGGGGGCTTACTCCATTGTGGGCAGTGCCACCCCTTGGCTGGTGGTCCTCTGTTATAGGAAAATAAGCTGAGTGAGCCATAGAGAACTTGACTGTAAGTAGTGTTCTTCCATGGCCTCTGCTTCAAGTCCTGTCCCTAGGTTCCTGCTTTGAATTCCTGCTCTGACTGACGTTCTTTTATAGTCGACTGTAATGAGGAGTTGTAAGCTAAATAAACCCATTTTATAGTCTTAGTGTTTATCACAGCAATAGAAACTTAACTAAGACAATAATGGTTGGAAAACATAAAAGAGGTAGGAAGAGGTGACCCTAAAGGGAATGTGTTTAGTCCGACTTCCTTCCATCCACCTGCTGACCTTTTCATCACTTAAAGGGGCCATGGTGGGGGACTAGATCTTCAAAACACAAGAGCCTTTAGAACATTCAAGATCCAGACTGTATCAGCAGTAACGAAAATACTTTTAAGATCTTCTCTGACATCAAGTCTTCTGACTAAAGCAAGCTTTCACTTGAGGTGATCCCTTTAAGGAACTTCTAAAATTTGAAGTATTAACACTGTCTTATGGGTATTACTGACATATTGGTACCCCACTATTGAAGAGGCTAGAGATATTTCCAGCCTGTAGACTATGAACTATGAGTATCATACTCAAGAATACTTTAATTGTTAAGTACAAAACATTTTGGGTTTTAAATATAGAAGTTTGTAATTTTGAATTTGGATAGTTTTACTTTTTTTTTTTAAAATGAAACATGTACATTGTTGTGCGCCCCCCCCCCCAGCCAGTAATTGAACCCTGGGCTTCAGCACAAGCCTAGGAAGTGCTCTACCACTGTGGTCATTCAAATACTTGCCATCGTGTTGAAACAATTTTCAGTTTATTTAAAGATGTGTTTCCTCAGCTGGTGTGGTGGCCTACATTTGTAATTCCAGCACTTGGGAGGTGAAGGCAGGAAGAGGAAGAGGAATTGAAGGTCATCCTTCCTTGGTTTCGTAGTATGTTCAAGGCCAATTTGGAATCTCTAAAACCCTATCCTATCTCAAAAACAAAACAAACAAAAGAAAGGAAGAAGGCTGGGGAGATGTTAGTTGCTAAAGTGCTTGGGAAGACCTGAGTTTGGATGTCCAGCCTTATGTTAAAAAGCAAAACAAAACAAACCAGTGCACCTGTAATCCTAGCACTGGTGAAGTAGCCCTGTGCCCAGCAGAATTGGAGTTCCAGGTTCAGTGAAAGATGCTGTCTCAGAAAATAAGGTGGAGGAACTGTGAGATGGCTCAGTAAGTAAAGGTGTTTGTCACCGAGCCTGATGACTCATGTGGTGGAAGGAAAGCACCGACTTTTCGAGTTGTCCTCTAACTTCCACAGACACACTGGAACCCTCATCATCCTTCATTCCATTCCTACATTAAATAAATGTAAGCCAGATGTGGTGACATATACCTTTATCCTAGCCCTTGGGAGGCAGAGGCAGGCAGATGTCTTGAATTGAGGCCAGTTGGTCTACAGAGTTGAGCTCCAGGACAGCTGGAGTTACACAGAAACCTTGTCTCTAAAAACAATCCCCCTGCCCCATAATAAATAAATGTAGCAACAATAACAAAAAAAGACATTTAAGTGCAAATGAGGAAGAACACTAGCATTGATCTCTGGCCTCCCTATGCACATGCGCAAACATACAAACATACCACCAAAAAATGTTCTCTTAAGATCAAAGTTCTGCAGTAGACATTAATTAAAATTCCTTTTCTGCTATAGGAGATTGAATTCCAATGAGTATTTTGCTTTGCTGCTTAGTGTGTATTTACTTGTGCATGCATCACATAAAATGAGAATTCCTTTTTACTCAAATACTAATTAAACTCTCCCCTTTCTTTCCTTTCATTCTTTCTTTCCTTTGAGATGGTCTCATTATGAAAACCTGCCTAGCCTGGAACGTACATCGATGGTGCTGGTTCTGAACTCCCAGAGATGTGCTTGGCAGAGTCCTGGGCTTAAAGGCTTGCCACCATCATGTCTGCCTGAGCCATTCTTGTTTCTTAGTTTCATCATTGATATACATCTGTTGGGATTGGGCATCCCATGGTCAAATTCTCCATAATTTGACCAGTTGTGGTTTTCTGCTATGGTCTATATTTGCTGCAAAGATCAGCTTTGAGGGTTGAGAGCCACACCAGGCAAAGATGGCTGGTGAACCTAGTGTGCATTTTTAGAATTTGAAGCTTGTAGGTTTTTGTGAGCCTAATGGGAGAATGTATAAAAATATTTCTGAAGTATTTTTTTGTTAGATATTTAGCTGGTGCTGATTTATTATACTTAAGTGTACTTTCTCATGGAAATTAAATGCAATAGCATTCAGACTTATTTCATCCTGTTTTCTAAATAACAGTTTCTGGCATGAATGTGACTTATTGTTAGAGTAGGTTTAACTTTTTCCCATTGAAATTTTATATCCTTCCGAGAAATTTTTGTATGACCCCAGATATGTACACACATATAAAATAGACATACAAATTGTCTTAATTAGGGTTACTATTGCTGTGATGAAACACCATGACCAAGAGCGGGTTGTCATACTTCTACAGGTAGTCCCCTGGGGGAAGTCAAGACAGGAACTCACACAGGGCAGGGACCTGATAGGAGCTGATGTGGAGGCCATGAAGGAGTGCTGCTTACTGGCTGTCTTGCTCAGCCTGTTTTCCTGTAGCACACAGGACCACCTCTCCAGGGTGGAGTGGGTCCTCCCGCATCAGTCACTAATTAAGAAAATGCTCTACAGGCTGGCCTGTAGCCTAATCTTATGGAGGCATCTTCTCAATTGGGTTTTCCTCCTCTCAGATGACTCTAGCTTGTGACAAGTTGACATAAAATTAGCCAGCACATAAACATTAATGAAAATAATCATAAGAAATTTGTTTTAAAACATTTCTTTGGGCACAGGTATGTGATGGCACACACTTGTAATTCACATGCTTGTAATTCCAGCTTTTGGGAGGTAGAGGTAGGTGGAACTCTGAGCTGGAAGCCAGCCTGATCTGAGAGAGTTCCAGGACATAATGAGACCCTGTGGCAGAACAAACAACCCCGCCCTCCCCCCAAAATAAACCCAAGTAATTCTTTGGTGTGTGTGTGTTGGTGAAAACAAATTTACACACTGAGATAATTGTGTTTGTTTTAAAAAATTTAATGTATTTCTGTGTATTAGTGTTTGCCTACATGTATTTCTATGTGCTGTGTGTGTACTTGGTGCCTAAGGAAGCCAGAAGAAGATGTCAGATCCTCTGGAACTGGAATTGAAGAGTTATGAGTCACCATGTGGATACTAGAATTGAACCCAGGCCCTCTGTAAGAGCTGCTGGTGCTCCTAACTGCTGAACCATTTCTCCAGCTCCCATGCATATGAATTAAATCTTGGCAGAATCCTTAATACTTCGTGATGTAGAACATCTTCAGATTTACATCTGATTGGCAATTTTGATTTTTTTTGTAAGTCATTTCTTATTGTAACTCTGGTTTGCCTGGAACTTGCTTTGTGGATTGATTTGACTTTGAATTTGTAACAGTCATCAGGCCTCTGCTTCGTGAGTGCTGGAATTATGGGTGTGAATCACTATGCCTGTCTGATATTTGATCTTGTAATTGTCATTGCTGGGAGATCACTTCATGTAAATATGTAGTATAAAATGGCAGAAGTGTGTTCAGAGCCATGATAGAAATTGTTGGAAATTCTATTCTAATCCAAAGCCAACATGCATTTTTTTTTTTTTAATGAAATGCAAGTTAGCAGTTTAAAGAGCACTCTTCAGGTCAGACATTTTAATACAATTCAATCCAGTGGTATACTTACTTGATACTCATGCACTGAGGAGTGATAGTAGTCTTTGTTTTCAGTAATTAAACTGTCTTGTTTCTATAAGGGACAAAAACCTTGTACAGCAAACACTGCAGTTCATAAAAATAACAGTGCTCTTGAGTCTGAGCAGTGTTCAGGTAGTGCTAGTTAGTGTTTCCTGGCATGGGGCATGTGTTGTGCAAAGTAGGCATGGTATATATTTAGAAGGCTCATTGAAGATGCTCTGTATAGCATGGGTGAGAGCCACTACAAGTGTCCTAGATTTCATTTTGTTTGATTTTTGAGTTAATCTTTGGTCACCGTGTTCAGAGACCTCTTGCTGTTGCCACATATTTTTTGATGTGCACATTCAATTATAAGACTCTGAGGTTGTGAATCACAGCTTAGGAAGCTTAATAATAGTATATTTAAAGCTTCTAAACAACATTTAGATTGCTATTTATAATTGTGGTTTAGCTTAATAATACTGTATTTGGCAATACTTTAGAGTATAATTTCTTCCCTCCCCAGGCTGTCCAGAACTGGCTGTGTAGCATAGCCCAGGCTGGCCTTAACATATGTTCCTGCCTCTGCCTCTCAAATGTTGGGATTACCATGTGGACCACCTCCACCTGGGCAGGAAGCCTCACTTACCTACCTACCTACCTACCTTCCTACCTACCTACTTCCTACCTACCTACACTAACTACCTACCTGCCTACCTATTTGAGAAAGGGTCTTACTAAGTAGCTTTGTCTGGCCTGGAACTTGCTGTGTAGATCAGGCTGGTCTCAAACTCACAGAGATCCATCTCTGTGGAGATCAGACCCTAGTGCTGAGGCTGAGGTTTCAAACTGTGTGTCACCATGCCTGACCAGTAGCTACATTTAAAATAGCATCAGAGATCGAGGCATGGTAGTGTACTCTACAATCCCAGCCTTCAGGAGATATGGCAAGAAGACTGTGAGTTTGAGTTTAACTTAGCCATGTCACAAATTCCAGGCTAGGCCTCTCTGGAAAGAAAGGAAGACCTAAGAGAAATATTTCAGTAATAACTGAACAATGTTGGTGAAAACCTCATAAGGAAGTAATTTAGTTTATAGGAATGTAATAATGTTCTAAAAAATGACATGGGGAAAGCTTTTCATAAGGTTTTTTTTTTTTTGCTTATTTTGTGTGTGATCATGGGTACACATGTGCTATGTTGCATGTGTCATCAGGTCACAAGATACATGTGAACTCAGGTCACCATGCTTTTGAGGCAAGTATTTTTTTAAAATTTTTTAATCTATTGAGACATCTGGCTGGCCCAAGTCCATCAGATTTATATATGCAAAAATTTTGTGGACCTTTGTGATGGGATTGTTTTGAGAAAAGGACCTATGTCTTCATGGTATGTATGTATTTTTTGTTGTGTAGACTGGCCTAGAACCCACTCTAGTTCACACTGGCCTTCTGCTTTTCATAGTTCTGCCTCAGCCTCCCAAGTGCTGAGATTACAGGCATTATCCAACTCTGTGACTTTCTTTTAGGGACTTTTTCAGTGAGGTCTGTAATCTGATGAGAGTTCTGAAGAACTTTAGCAGTTTCTGCTTTACAATTACATCATTTGTTTTTTTTCCTTTTTTAAATATTGATTTTTACTGTGTGCTAGTTCTTTTTAACCAGTCATAGTAATTTTTTCTCAGAGTAATAATAACTATTATCCCAACAGTAAATTCTTTGGTTAAATTCATCAAATATGATTTGAAACCTTTGTATCATTACAAACAGAAGCACTCAAAAAACTGATAAATAAGGGGCTGAAGGATGTAGCTCAGTTGCTAGAATTTTCCAGTCCCTTCCCACTGCAGAAACACAACAGGGTATGAAATGCTGCCTGTAATCCCAGTCCTAAGGAGGTGAAGATGGGAGTATCAGAAATTCAAGGTCATTCCTGCCTGTGTAATCACAGCCAGTCTGGGCTACATGAGACTGTCTGAAAAAAAAAAAAAAAAGGACAAAATACTTGTACTCTAGATACTCAGTGGGAAGAATGTGTTTGTGATTTGTGTTAATATTTAGTGATTGTTTATTATGTATTTCTGTTTCAAGTCCATTTTAAAGCTCTTTCCTAAGTATTCTTTAATTCTCACAAGTCTATTCATTTTGAGAACTGTTATTAATCTTCAAAAAACATTTTTTGTATTTATTTTGTATGTGCACGTGTGTGGGAATGTGTGCATGTACCACAGTGTATACGTGTAGGTTGGAGACCCATCCTCTGCTGGATGGGTCTTAGGGATTGAACCCGGTTCATCAGACTTGGTGGCAGGCACCTGTACCCATTGAGCCATTCTCCATGCCTTGTTGTTATTCCTATAGTTGGGGGGAACAATACCGCAGCAGTTAATTCAAGGCCAAGGCTTGAATTTAGGCAGGCCTGTTCACTGCTGAACTCTCCATGCTGTAGAGTAGAACAGCTCATTCTTTCCTTGGGAGCTATTTGGGTTACAGGGTGTAGACATTCTTGATCTAATCCTGCCCTATTTTTTCTTACATTCATCCAGAGTGTAACTTGTTTTGGAATTTTTTATTGTCTCCTTCCCTTTATTTCTTGGTGCTGAAGATTGAACCCCAGGCTCTTAGCCTCTGAATTATATCCCCAGCCTATTTAATCTTTATTTCTGACTCATCAGGAGTTCAGAGATCATTGTTTTTTCTTAGATGTATCCTAAGTGTGCCTTGACCAAGTTTTTTTTTTTTTGAATAAACAAGTAAATATTTGCTGAATGAAAATTGAACATGAGTATACATGTTTTATACGTATGAAAACTAAGTTGACTGGAAATCATAGCTAACAAATTTGAAATGAGATTTTAAAACTCCATGCAATATATTTCAGTTCAGTGCTACACATAGCTATTGATTATGTATTATGTCAGGTATTATAAAGCATGCGTCCTTGTTCTTTTCGTCTAAGAATTTAGTTCCTTTTTTAGTATTGAAGGATGCTTAGGAATATGAAGAGATTCAAATGATTGTTTCAGAAATTTTCATGATCCATGCATCTAATGTTACAAGTGTTTGCTTTTGTCTGCATAACTTAGTTTTTTTTTTTTTTTTTTTTTTTTTAATCTGCTTAGAAAATGAATGAACTTTTATAGCAAGTTCCTGTTTTCCTAAGTTAAACTCTTTAGGTGATATTTTGCCAGTTATTCACATTTGAAGTATACTTACCATGTTAGGTATTGCTTTGAGCTTTTAATCTCCGTAAGAGTGTTATGGCAAAAATATTGATGATCACAATCCTTAGAAGTGGAGAGATTGTTGCTTAACCGAAGTTAGAGACAGGATGTGGTGGGGGTGGGGGTCAGGCTCAGACTTGCAGTGGTCTGGTTTGAAAGTATGTCTTAGACATTTAAAACATTTTAGGAAAGGGAGGAAATGTTGAGTTAAGCAAAGAAAATAGTAAGATTGAAATAACTACCTTATATGCAAATAAAGAAGCTTAGCTAGCACAATGGCACTCTGAAATCTGTGAATGCCAGCTACTCTGAAAGCCTGGGAGACCAGGCTGAGCAAGAGTCCCTTTTTCAATACAGAAACAGAAACAGTATAAACAAGATTAACTCTCCTAGAAATTGTGGATGGATACCATACACTGTCCAAGTGTTTGAGAAACTCCTTTCTTTTAAGATACTTTTACCAAATATACTGCATTACACATTGTTTCTTTCTTAGTCAGGGTTCTTTTCCAGTGAAGAGACCATGACAGCTCTTAAAGGGAAAACATTTAGTTGGGGCTTACTTAGAGTTTCAAAGGTTTATTTAGTCTATCAGTGTCATGGTGGGGGGGGGCATGGCAGTGTGCAGGCAGACATGGATGCTGGAGAAGTTGAGAGTTAGTTTTACATCTGGATCTACAGGCAGCAGGAAGAGAGAGAGAGAGAGAGAGCCACCATGCCAGGGTTGGGCTTTTGAAATGTCAAAGCCCACCTCCAGTGACATGCTTCCTCTAACAACACAATATCTATTACAACATGGCAACATCTCCTAATCCTTGTAAGTAGTGGCATTCCCTAGGGACTAAGCATAAAAATCTGTGAGCCTGTGGGGGGCCATTCTTATTCAAACCACTACTCTTTATATATTCTTGGGCTTTTTCCTTCCTTCCTCCCTCCCTCCCTCCCTCCCTCCCTCCCTCCCTCCCTCTCTCCTCTCTTCCTTCCTCCCCTCCCTCCCAACCTCCCCCTTCCAAGTTCTTATACAACTTCAGTGAGCATTTATATGGTATGTTTTCGGTCTGACTTGAAAGAAGATTAATGCTCGTATTTCTAGTGTTTTATTGAAGTTAAGAATTGAAATTGAGGAATTAAGAACCAGGTGTGGTGTCCATACCTGTAATCTCAGTAATGGGGATGTTGAGGCAAAATTGCTGTGAATTTGAGGCCAGCTTGGGTTATGAAGCAAGACCTTGTGTGTATGGGGGTGGGGTACTGATAGTGGGAGGAATAAGCAAAAGGAAACGAACAAAAAAACCTGAACAAACAAGGAATGTAGAAACTTACTGAATATTCCAACTTGCTTTTTTCTAGTATAGGTTTTGTGCGTTATTTTAGGAGAAGGAATTGATTATATGCATATGACAATTTCTAGTCCTTGTAAGATCAAGATAATTTTTAAGTTTTGAGGTTGTTTTTGTCGGTATGTCACCAATTGATCTGTAATATTAGAAGGGATAGACTACTATGAAAAGATAACTGATGAAATGTTCTTCGGAGAAATGTGGTTGGAATATACATACTGTGTGCACCTTTGCATACTACTTGAGCAGGAAGAGGAAGGGGTTACAGTTGGAGTCTGAACTGTCCCCACAAGCTCATGTTTTGTTTGCTTGATCTGAGCTGGTGGAGCTGGTTGAAACTAGGAGGTGAGGCTTGGTTGGAGGGAGTAGCACTGGGGTTTGTCCTTGAGTGTATCTTGTTCCTGGCATCTTCCGGTCAGTCTCCTGTGTACTGTGATGTGAACTGCCTTGTCATGTGTTCTCTATTGTTGCTTACTGAATCTTATGAAATGCTTTTGAACATTGTTTGTCACAGCAATAGAAAAAGTAACTAATTCATAGGTAGGTTTTATGTGCATTTGTTTTTGGTATCTTAAGAATGATTAGAGCTGGGGATGTAGCTTAACTGATTGAATGTTTGCCTGTTATGCATGAAACCTTGCGTTCAATCCATAAGACTAGATAAACTTTAGGGTGTGGTGGTGCACACCTGTGATCCCAACACTTGTCTCCGACTTGCAATCCCAATATTGGAGGTGGAGGCTCACCTTGAATAAGTAGGACCCTGTATCTAAATAAAGATATAAATAAATGCACAACTAGAAAGTAGGCATAGTGGATAGTTTTTTTAATTCTAGCACTCAGGATTGCTGGGAGTTTGAGAACAGCCAGTGTTACATAGTTTCAGGACAGTCTGAGTTGTGGTGTGTGATCCTGTTTCAAAAACAGACAGACACAACATACACAAATAGAAGAAAAGTACTAGATTTACTTAGCTCTGTTGAAAATATATAAGAAATGCTGCTTTTATCATTTCTGAGTTTAACATTCGATAACTGATAAAAGGGGCTTTAGGGATGATACTGTGACTTTTGATTAATATTTTCATATGAATCTTATTTTGTAGAATTTAATGAGATATAGTAACATTAAAAAATACTAGTCAGTTTTGTGTTTTAAAGTGTTGTTAAGGTATATGTATTTAGGTCTAGAAATAGCACCATAGTCTTTAGTTTGAGGCTTGTGTTTTGCCTGGTTTGGGCTTGTAAACTGTTTAATGATTGCTCAAGCTGTAGGTCCCAAAGGGTTCAGATCCCCTAGTGTCTTAGTTTTATCTCTCTGCTTGTCTTTGAGTTTATCTAAATACTCAGAATGTGCATATTTGGATCCTTTCAGTTACAGTCCACTATTACTGGAGTATCAGTGTAGCTGTAAAAGGCGATTAAGGATAGTATTCTGTGATCATAAAATTAAGTTTGAGTCTTTCAGTGGATGTAAGATGGAATCTTCATCTTGCTGCTCTTTCAACTGTAGCTCACTATATCAGCATCTTTTGGGGGGGGAGTGATATGTGAGGTGGGGTATCCTATGATCTCCTTTTCTGTTACATTCATTTACTGTGTGTGTGTCTGCCTGTGTGGAATATGAATATATATACACACACATGCATGGAGGCTATATATATGGGGACTATATATGGAGAATAATATATATGTATATGGAGGCTAAGGATTGAGTGTCTTTCTCAGTTGTTCTCTACCTTATTTTCTGAGATAGGGTTTCTCACTGAACTTGAAACTTACTCATTAACAGAGATCCTTCTGAGATTCCTTCCTTCCTTCCTTCCTTCCTTCCTTCCTTCCTTCCTTCCTTCCTTCCTCCCTCCCTCCCTCCCTCCCTCCCTCCCTCCCTCCCTCCTCCCTCCCTCCCTCCTTTCTTTATGTGAATGTTGGGGATCCAAACATAAGTCCTAATGCTTGTTCAGTAAGTGCCTTACTGACTAAATTGGTTACCACACAGAGAAATGGGTTTCTTTGTGATGCTTTCTTTGTGTGTGTGTGATGGCTGTCTTCATTTACTTGTCTCCTTTTTAGACTCTGATAAGTTGGATTCATTATTACCCATGTCTTTGCTTTCATATTTTTTTGGGGACCCCCCTTTTTATTTTATTTTTTTGAGACAGGGTGTCTCTGTATAGCCCTGGCTATCCTGGAATGATACACAAGTACTAGGACTAAAGACATATGCCACAGCACCTGGCCATAATTTTGCTTTCTGTTTGTTTTCTTTATTTTGAATGTTTTCTTGGATTTATCAAATATTTGACAAATATTCAGTAATTTTAAATTTAAAGCATTGCCAATATTATGAACTTGAAGAAAAAACTTAGTTGATGTATTTTTAAATTTAGTTTACTTCTGGTAATTTTATGCATGTATGGTGTGTGTGGGATGTACTTGATGGCGGTGAGAGGAGGACTGTAGGTGTCCTCTGTCATTCTCTATTCTCGAGAGAAGATTTCTAACTGAACCTGGAAGTAGGCTGCCACATGGCTTGCTTGCTTGCTTGCTTGCTTATTTATTTATTTATTTATTTATTTATTTGTGTGGTTGCTGGAGATTTGAAATCAGGTCCTCCTGAGCAACCCAGTAGAACATTTCTGCAGATCTAAATTATTTATTTATTTTCTATTTTTTTAGTTTTGAAGTAATCAGTTAGTTTTAAAAGTGGGCAGCTTTAAGCTTCTTCCTGGCTTTATCAGTTCTACTGGCTCTCTTACCATATCTTCAGCTCCAGTAGAAATTCACTTACAAACTAAATAAAAAATGACTTCACTGGGTGGTGATGGCACAGGCCTTTTAATCTCTTGAGTTTGAGGCCAACTTGCTCTACAAAGTGAGTTCCAGGATTGCCGGAGCTGCTACCCTGTCTTGAGGAAAAAACAGTAAAACAACAAAACATTACAAAAACATTACATCATATAACAAATCTGGGGTATTGCAGTTGGCTTGGTTAGGGTAGCAGCTTGACAAATCTGCTCGGATTCTGTCTTCCTTTCTGCCTTAATCATACCTATGGCTTTCTTTACCCGAGACTGTAGCAGTTTGGGGTGTCACTTCCTGTATTTATTTTAGATATGTTTTCACTGTTTAGTCCAGGCTGGCCCCAGGGTCATGCTCCTCTTGCCTCATTGTCCTGGGTGATAGATTTATAGGTGTGTGTCACCATGCCTGGTCCTTGTGTGTTTGTGATTGAACCAGAACCTTCAGCATAATAACCAGACACTACAACTGAGCTATATTCTAGCTCTGTGTTTTTGCCTTTTAGGCCACATGAGAAGGGAAATGAGATTCCTGAGTGCGATTGGGTGGAATTAGAATGATTATGAATGAATTATCTCTACACTTTTGCCTCTTACCAATGGCTTAGATATCTCAGTTTTAATATGCTGGTCTTTAAACAAGATTTCTCAGATAACTTGGTTACACTTAGTGCTTGAGAAGTACTGATCTAGACTAGTCAAGATGTAACCTGGACTGTAGGAAGCTTTATTTATAAACCCAGGGTTTCAGACTATCTGAACAAAATTAAGACTCTGAGAAATGAGAGGGGTGTCTTGGCTGTTGACTTAAAGTGTACCTTTTTACTTATAGTTTTGGTTGAAAATTTTTTTTTTAAAAAATTTTTCCTTATGGTTGTAGGCAGAAGAAAAGATAATGGGTATAGCTGGTAATCTGTTCTCTTTCATAGGGAATCTGTTCTGCTTTTTAAAACTGAACTTTATAAAATGTACCTATACGGTATCTTGGATCAGAAATCCTGTAGTTAGAGAATGCAGGCTTATTTAAATGTGCTTTTGTTTTTCATTTGTTCTCTGATATTGTTGATACAATTTAGTAGGTTTAAAACATTGTGTAGGGAGGGGCTAGAGAGATTGGCTCAGTGGTTAAGAGTATGTATTGCTGCTGTTGCACAGCAACAGCACCCACATCCAGCAGCTTACAATCACATGTCACTCCTGCCGCAGAGGATCTGATACCTACCCTATTTTAGATTCCACAGGCATGTGCACTCACATGTGTATCCTTTTCCTACCACTTAATTTAAAAATAAAAAAAGAAATATTACATAGTTACCATTTCTGTGGTTTTTAGAGTCTGGACACAGTGTTTTCTGGGTCCTCTGTAAGGCTGCAGTAAAGATGTTCCCAGGGTTGGGTTCTGCGGATAGACTGTTTCTAAACTTCTGCTATCATTCAGGTTCTTTGCTTTATTTATTACAGTGTGGGCCTTAACCAGACGTCTCTCTCTCCATTGCTTGCTTGTGGCCCACCCTAGCCAGCATACTAATGTCTTGGCTTGTGTCTTCAAAGCCAGTAGTAAGAAGCAACATGGCCATTATGGTACTGTTTCATTCCATATAGCTTATCATTTTTGTCGTAGTCTGTTGGTTACAAGTTGGTCATAGGTCACACTTAAGAAGGAATTTTATAACAACAGGAATATACATGTAGCTTTATGTGTGAGATTTTGGGACCACTTCACAGTGTGCCACAAAGCTGAACTGTAGGAATGCAATATGTAATGAATATCCATTGTGTTTCTCTTGAGGCTCTCACTTAAAAATGTATTATGCTCTATATTTACGTGATCAAGGACTGCTGATGTGATCAAATATTTAAACCACCAAGACAAGCCTTATATCTTTGCAGTATTAGTTGTTGCTACATAGATTCTATAACTGAAAACTTGTTAATATGGTTTATAGATACTTTGTGAATTAGATTTTAGACATTGTTTTCTCCTTTTTTTTTGTTTTCTCCTTTTTTAGTTGACTATATTGTGGAGTATGACTATGATGCTGTACACGATGATGAATTAACCATTCGAGTTGGGGAAGTCATCAGAAATGTGAGAAAACTACAGGAAGAAGGATGGCTGGAAGGAGAACTAAATGGGAGAAGGGGAATGTTCCCTGACAATTTTGTTAAGGTAAGTATTTTCAGTTTAATGTCTTGCTTTCGCTTCACAGAATTAAGTATGTATGTCAAGAAATACATACATGTTCAAAATGACAATACTTTAAAATGTTTATTCTTGACATTTAGAAAAACACAGGTACAGATACATCTGTAACAGATTTTACTCTTGATTGGCAGCCTGCTGTATAGTAAGGCTGTGTGGATGTATGTGTATCTTTGTGCTTGTTTATGCTTGTATGCATGTATCTACCTGCCCACCGTTCCCTTTTGTAAGCCCTAGATAATAGCTTTCAATTGGGTTGCACTTTGAGCTGGTGTCTCAGAATTGTTTTTTTTTTTTTTAACTTAGATTTATCAGATGCATCATGCATCTTTGCAAATATTTTCTGCTGTGTATTTTCTTCTTCTCTTACCCCCCTTACTCTTTGTGTGTGTGTGTGTGTGTGTGTGTGTGTGTGTGTGTGTGTACATAGAATTTATTAGAGATGAGCTTGGACAGTGACCCAAGAGACCATTGCAGTAATGTACACTTTGAAGGGGTAAGATTCGACAGTGGCTAAGGAGACTATGTGTCCACCTACATTTAGGAAGTCTTTATACCATTTCTATAGTTTCTGTAACACACAGCTTTCTTGTTCATGTGATTGACAGGCTCCATTTGGTTTGCCTGTTTTCCTTCCTGAGATGGGGTTTTACTGGCTGGCCTTGAAACCACAGATCTGCCTACTTCTGCCTCCCTCCCCCTTTCTAGGATTTAAAGGCATGCCACCATGCTTGGCTGAATTTATTCTTTCTGTATTTGAGACAAGGTCCCACTATATAGCTCTGGCTGTCCTGGAACTCACTATGTAGATCAGGCTGGCCTTGAACTCACAGAGATCCACCTGCCCCTGCCTCCTGAGTGCTGTAATGAATTGACATAGGAGGGGACAATGATAATGTCTTTATTTGTTACTAGAAAGCCTTCATGGAGTTAGTAATCTCATTACTTAATTTTTAATGTTAGTTATCTATTAATGGTCTTCTATGCAGGTCAGAATGCTGTTTTCACCAAGGGCCACTGCTGTTTCAGATCCCATTCATTTGATCAGTAATTGTAGTGCTGGAGTTTGAGTCCTTGGTTTTAATGGGTGCTGATTATGAGGGGAGTGGCCCATCCTCAGTGACATCTAACCCTGCTAATATATAACTAGCTACAACCTTTCCTCAAGAGGTGAGACCCATGCTAGAGGGATGGCTCAGTGGTTAAAAGTGCTTCTTGTAGAAGCGTGACAACTTGGGTTAGATCCTTGAACTCATGTTAAAAAGATAGATTAAGTTGCTTGTATCTGTAATCCCAGCATGCCAAATGGGAGCTGGAGGTAGGAGAATTGCCTGGGAAGTTGTCGGCAGACCAGTTAGCATGTCAGAAACCATAGAGAGACCCTACTTCAGCAGAGGGAAAAGAGAGAACCGACTCATGAAAGTTGTCCTCTGACCTCCACTCATGTACCATGACATCACACAATGTGTGCACACACTCTAACAATAGTAATAGGAATAAAGGAATCGAGACTTCACAATATACGTGGAGATCTGGCTGAAGTGAGGCATAGAAGTGTATAGAGATTTCAGTCTTGCTAACTTAGACCTTGGATGGCAATCAAGGTCACACCCAGATATATGGAGTTAGACCACTGCAGAACTGAGACTTCAAGGTTTACCTGAGGCTTCATCCAATTTGTTGTGATTGAGTTAGAGGCCACCTTATTCAGGGGCAGCACCAGGGGCTCTGCTCTGAGCATCTCTTGATCCTGAGGGCAGTAAGCCCTCTAGTACCCTGTTACATTGAGGGCAAGGAATCCTAGTATACCCAGTAATTGGGCACTTTCTCTTCCAGTGATCTGGTGCTTACAGCTTTAACATTAATGTGTCAGTGTATTTCTTCTTATGGAGAGGATCCAGTGGGAGATCTTGTTAACCACTGAAGCTACGAAAAGTTCTGTATGCCCTTCACTCATATTCTTTTCCTTTCGTCCTAAACTTTGTTCCTCCTGTAGGTGCTGGTTATAGGAAACAGAATTTGCTGTTTTTGTAGGTTATTAGTAGTGATCTCAGGTCTCACTGTGATAGTACTTGTAGTTATCTTCTAATGCCAAGGGCAGATTGAGTAAGAAATCTGTCTAAGACAAGTGTGTACATTGAGGAATCCTGTAAGTGTAGCAGAACAGGGAATCCATGATCTCAACCTTACTAGGGAAGTCTCTGACTTACCTATGATGAAGATGAAGAAATTCAGTTGCACCTTGATGGGAATGCTAAAATAATGTAACTTGGACTTTCCTTAGCTCCTTAGTCCCTGTGATCTCTGTTGAAAGAATTCAAACAAGACACATGTAGTGTAGACATAGCTAGAGTTGATTGAAGCTTGAAGTGGAGCTCTATCAAGGGGTGAGAATGGGCAATGGCCAGAGATGGCTGCTTAGTGAACGGCAGTGTCATCTGAGAGTTGCTCAAGCCAGGAAGTTGGGTATCATCTTCTCTGAGTGGAGATGATGAATTTTCAAGATTCTCAATATTTTGAATATTTTCTGAATCTTTCTAACTCTGTCTGCTCTGTCATTGACTCAGGGAATAGTGATCATCAGTTGCACCTGCTTGCCTTAAGCTTGTTGTCGTACTGCACATGCTGACCTCCTGCATTGTGGAAATGTTTCAGTGTTGTCCTGCCATCTTTGTAGTATATTTCAGAGCCTTGTATCATCAACCTTCCAGCCTAATTGCTCTTAGTCTTTATGACTTAACAGTCATAACAGATCTCTTCACTTTCATGCTTCAGCTATATGTAGTGTCACCTTGGTTTCTCAGAAGTTTTGCTCTATGTTGTCTTCCAGTCAGGTTGTTCACATTCTGTCTTTTGTGTTGCTTTCCATGCCTTGCTGCCTGTTACTTACTTGCCTCAGTAGAAGGAGTTAGTTCTATTCTACCATGTGGATACTGCCAGTTAAAATTAGGTTGTCAGGTTTGGTGGCTGGTGACTTTACCCACTGGCCATCTCACCAGCCCTGAGGTCACTTTGTGAAGTTACTCTGATTTGCCTTTCCTCTGCTAAATTTATGTAGGTGAACTAAAGTTCAGTAACTTTCAGCCTCGAACAGAGGCTGAAGACAGGACATGGACTGAGGTCACTTCCATGGCTGCCTCTCATACTGACATTTTAATCATTGAACATGGCATGACTTCATGTTTATGTGGTTTTTTGTTTCTTCTAGTAAAATTTCATACTCTCTTGCAGATGATTCTTTTTTTTTGGGGGGGGGCAGAGTTTCTTTGTGTAGCCCTGGCTATCCTGAAACTTGGTGTGTTCACTAGGCTGACCTTAACTCAGAGATCACTTGCCTCTGTCTCCTGATTACTGGGATTAAAGGTGTGTGCCTCCACTGCCCAGCATTTATTTTATTATACCTGTGAATTAGAGCAGGGAGCCACTAAGTTAAAACCTATAGGATAGAATCTGGTCATTGGTTTGTACAAGGCCCATGTTGTAAGGTTGCTAGGTAAGATTTTTATAATTGAATGGAGGAAAATTAAGTATTAAATGATGCGTAAGATATGTGAAAATTAAAAGACCCCCCCTTTTTTTTTGGAAATAGGGTCTCATGTAGTCTTGTTGGCCTTGATCTCATAGTGAAAGATCGCCTCGAACTCCTGATTCTCTTTGCCTCTAGTTCCCAAGTGCTGGGATTGCAGGTGTGGACCATCACGCCCAATTTATGTTCATGGATACCTTTAGAATATGCTTGAGTTTAGTTATTTAAGTATATGACTGCATTTGAATTACATATAATAAATTTGATATTGGAAAGAGGTTGCATGGCCTGGTAGCCGTATATATTTAGTATTTAGTGCTTTATAGAAAAAAGTTGTGTACCCTTGACTTAAAACTATTGTGTTATTTTTTTGGTGTTTCAGTCTTTTCTTGTGTATGTTAGTGAGGGTAGGTTGCAGCTCTCCTGTACCTTTTCTCCAGTTTCAATAAGATGTAAACTTATACAATGTCATGCTTGGCAAATGATCTGCGTTCTTCAGCAATATCTGAATACAAAAAAGCTTAAAAATGAGTTATGTCATGACTTGTTTAGTAATTACTGTAGATATGTCTGGGTATTTTACATTTGAGAAACAGAGTAGGGAGACTAAGGTTGGAGGATTACTGCGTGTTCTAGGCTAGCCTAAGTTACATTAAAAACGATATAGAAATGTTTAAGAATGGAAATTGAATAAGACACACTAAATTTTTTTCTTTTATTGATTTCCTTTTTTTATAGGAAATTAAGCGAGACACAGAACCCAAGGATGACAATTTGCCCATCAAACGGGAAAGACACGGAAATGTAGCAAGTCTTGTACAGCGAATCAGCACTTATGGACTTCCAGCTGGAGGAATTCAGCCACATCCACAAGCCAAAGCTATTAAGAAGAGTATGTCAACAATTCTTTCCTAGTTAGTTATGTCAAAATAGGATATTTATGACTGCTCATAAATTCAGAAAGATGAGTTCAGTCTTATACAGCCAACTGTAGTAATTAGGTTAGAATCATGTACTGATGATTGGCATACATAGTTTTTATGCTTGGTCATGTTGAGTTAATAACATTAATAATCCAGTTTGAGGAGCTGGTAGCCATATACAGGAATTGCAATGAAGATCTCCAGTTTATCTCTTACTGTCTCTAGAATGACCAACACATTGATTGTATTTGATAGTACTTACTAGATGTTGAGGTATCTGCTAGTCTGAAGTGTCTGATAGTTTTTTTCTTTTTTTCTTTTTTCCTTTTCCTGTGAAATAAGATCTTGCTCAGTAGCTTATGTTGGCTTCACATGTGTGATTCTCTGGAAAGTTCTTTGTCTGTAAATAAGTTAGGGAAAAAATTGACACAGAAAGAATACCATGATTTATTGATTTTTTTTAAAAAAATTCATCCCAGAGGATGGGGAGTAGCTCTCATTCAAACTACCAGACTTCCTCTCAGTTTTGGTATAAGTAGTGAGGGAAAGACCACAGACAACACAGGTGAAACCTATGTCCAGACAAATTTTTGGACACATGTGACCTGCCAAAATGCAAGAAAATATAAAAAAGAAATCCACGATAGACCCCTAGTGAGTAATGATAGTGAATCAGTAATAAAATTTACCAACCACGAAAAAAAGCCTGGCACCAGAAGAGGCTGCACTGTTAAATGTAACCAGACATTTAAAGAAATAACACTAGTGTTTCCCAAGCAAATTCTGTATAATTGAGAGGGAGAGAACCCTTCCAAATTCACTCTGTGAAGCTGGCAATATTCTGGTCCCCAAACCCAACAGGAGCAAACAAAGAGGAAAAAACCCCTCCAGTGCCTTTGATGAACACAAAAAAAAAAAAAAAAAAAAAATGCAAAATTCTAGCAAACTCAGTTTGACAGGCTTACCACAAATATCACATGCCAAGTTTCCTTCCAGAGATGCAAAGATGTTTTAACATATGCAAATCAGCAAACATAATCATATAATCATCTCAATAGATGGAGAAGAAACATTCGATAAAACTCAACATCCCTCATGGTGTGGACATGGTAGGTACAGAAGACTCATACCAGAGTGTGCTGCAGGCACATAGAGTAATGAATGTGAAAAACCGAAAGCATTTCTTGTAAGGCCAGGAACAAGACAAGGGTGACAAGATTTGCATGGTCAGGGATGGAGGCACTTTTCATGGTTTTTAGTGTGTGTGTGTGTGTGTGTGTGTGTGTGTGTGTGTGTGTGTAGAGAGGGGGGGGAGGGAGGGTGGGAGGGAGAGGTAGCTAGAGCAATTAGGTTAGATAGACAGAGAAATATCAGGCATATGAGCAGGAAAGGAGGAAGTCAGATTATCCTGCTTTCACATTATGACAGAAAAATCTAGAGACCAACCAAGACAACATGTAGAAATTAGTAATGCTGTAATTCTGGTACTTGGGGGTTAGGGTCAGAAGCTTAAGGTTACACTTGGCCATGAAGCAAGTCTGAGGGCATTACAGGACACATGAGACCCTGCCAAGTCTGATAGCCTGAGTTTGATATCTGAGACTCACATAGTAGAAGGAGAGAATTGACTTCCCCATGTTGTCCGTTAAACTTCACATGCTTGCTGTAGCACCGCTTCCACACATTAAAAAAAAAAAAAGCAATTTTAAAAAATTTAAAAAGAAAAATGCTTAGTACTGTCTTCAGAGTAATTCAAAACTATAGCAAGATACCATTTTTATCCTATTTATGATGGCTGCTATGAAACAACATAAATTGGAAAAAAGGAAGATGTGTGCACTGTTGATGTTACATAAATTAGGTCAGCCATTTTGAGAAACAGAGTGGCAGTTTCTCAAGAAATAAAAATAATCCCAGCACTGGGAGGCAGAATAATCTGGATTTCAACCAGGACCTGTGACAAACAAATAACAGTACCTACCAAAAATTCAGCTATATTCTTAGCGTATCTGAAAGAAATGAAGCAGTGTACTAAAATACATGCACTTGTGTTTAAGCAGCACCATTCCAATAGCTAAGTTTCAGTATCAGGGTAAGTGACCATCTACTGATAATTGGCTAAAGACAACACGTTAACGGCATAATGGCATATTATTTGGTTCAAAATAAGAATGAAACCCTGCTGTACGTAGCAAAATAGACTTGAAAAAGTACAATAGTAAAAGGATTATTGGGGTCTGGGTTGGGTGTGGGCTAGTTGGATGTTACCAGTGCACATCACTGAATCCCACCACTATGTGCAGTTTTGATGCTGAGTTAAACATTTAAAAGAATAACATGTACAAATGGTGAGAGGCAAATGCCTAACTGAAAAAATCTATTTCAGCTTCTTTATAGTAACTCATTCTCTGACAGATATAAACACATAGGTAAAAATAAAATTTTACTTTAGGTTTTTATTTGTTATATTTGGAGATGATAATATATAATGATACAGGTTTGTGTTTCCAAATCTTTCCATCTCTGAGAGGTAAACAAGGCTGAGGCAGGAGGACAGCAAGTTCAGGGTCAGTCAGGTGGGATCTGGGAGGATGAAATAAAACGGTCAGTGAATATATGAAAATTGTAATTGGCAAGAAGGCTTAGTGGGTAAAGGTGCTTGCACCAAGCTTGTATTAAGAATTCAGATGCTTGTAGTTAGTAAAACACTATTTTTTATATTCAAAATCTATTTTCTCACATTAGCAGAAAAATGCTACCTGGAAGCTTGTTAGAAATGCGCTATTATTGTATCAGGGACTCTAAAATATTAGGATTCCTACAGAAAATACTGTAGCTGAGCAGTGAAAAATAGGGATTTATGATAATTACCTAATGTTTAAAGATTATATGACCAATAAGAAAGATACTTAAATAGTGCTTTGCCAAGCAAGTAAAAATGCCTCGCTGTGCAGTGTGGACAGGAGAAAAGAGGCTCTGCCTTACTTCTCCAGCTCTGTCCCCTTTCCTTAGCTAACATACACTGAGGTCCTGTATTTGTCTAAAAGGGGACATATAAGCACCTACCTGGAAATCTAGCTGGGTGTGATTTTTAAAGAAAAAGCTGACTTGATTTTTTTTTTTAAGTTCAGATTGTCCAATATCACTTTCAAATTTTTTACTACATTTGTTTACTTACATGTGTGACATAGCACACATGTGGAGGCCAGCTAGAACCCTCCCTCCCTCCCTCCCTCCCTCCCTCCCTCCCTCCCTCCCTCCCTCCTTCCTTCCTTCCTCCTTTCGTCATTTCTAGGGATCAAACTATAGTTGTCAGGCTTGGTGACAAGTACCTTTACCTGTTGAGCCATCTTGCTGGCCTTCAGCATTATTGATTTTCAAAGAAAAAGGGAAGAGATTCAACCCTGAGGATCTCCCTGGTACAGAAGAGACCAGAGGACTTGTATCCACTCCCAAAGCCATTAGCGGCTAACCTGCATTGAAGGAGGGGAAGACATTGAGACAAGAGTCTACTACAGTTTTCTCTAGTTCTGTCTTGAGAACAGCAGTGTGCTTCCAGTTCTGTCTTCTGGTTTGTGACTGGATGATTTCTGCATTGATGACTGTGGGGTGTTGAAATTGTCCCTGCTGTTACTGTATTAAAGCCTATTTCATGTGATGTCCTTCTGATACTTACTGTTTATTTAGTTTGAGACAGATCTTCAATGTTCTTGCCCACCTTTGAACTCTTGATCCTCCCTCTGCTCACCCACCATACCTACCATACCTGTCTGGCCTTCGGGTTTCTGTTGATAAATCTATCATTAGTCCAATAGGGTTATCCATAAAGTGATCTGGCATTTTCTCATGTGGGCTTTAAGTCTTTCTTGTGCTGTCTTTTTGACAGCTTTCGTACCATACATTGTAGAAAGGCTATTTTTTGGCTTTTGGGGGTTATATAGCAATTCTGTTCCTGATGTACATGCCTTTCACAAAATTAGGGGAATTTTATGCTATTTCATTTGGTTTGCTTTGTGCTTTTTAAATTTTGAATATGTTGATGACATGCATGTTTGATCTTCCCCCAGTCTTTCATTGTCTTTTCATTCTTATTTTTGTATTTTTATATAAATGTGGTACTTCCAAAAAGAGGTCTTTAAGCTGTGGTGTTTTTTTTTTTTTTTTTTTTTTTTGCTTAACTAAGTCTGCTGTTGAGGTTTTTTTGGATGAATTCTGTTTGATTTACTGAGCACCATTTCCTGGATTCCTATTAGTGCTTTAAAAAAATCTCTTTTTAGTGAATTTCTCTTTCCTGTATTCCCTTGTTTTTCCAGTTTGCTTAATCATTCCATCTATATTTCTTTGGATCTCGTTAAACTTTAAAACAACAATGACAAAACACTATCAAATTCTCTATCTGGAATTTCATTTTGTTCAGTATAATTTGAATCTGTTATTGCAGAATTTTGCTTTTTTTTTAGGATTGCTGTTTATCCTTTTCATACTTTTTATTTATTTCTATTGAGATTTGCATGTCTGGTAAAATGAGTATCTTCCCTGTTTCAGTGAAGGTAAATCTTGGAGTAATAGTTTGTGATGCAGAATTGAGTTTATTTCTAGCTGGTTATTATAATATTGTCACTTTACTCCTTAGAGTTTCTTTGGGTTCGATTATTGAGTTTGGGCATAACCCATGCTTAGTATTGGAGTTGGAGAGACCCACTTTTGCTGAAGACACAAGACTAGAGAAACTGTAGCAGTCCAGGCCTTGTGTGGTAGAGTATCTAAAATTGGAGAGGTAGTCTTTATTGATAATGGAGGTTTCCTCAGGCACTGTTTATATTACCTCTGTTATTTGAATCTGTAGCTCTAGTATTCATGTAGGGTCTAAAACATTTGTTCTTTTTTTATCATTTTTTTATTTGAATTAAAAACAAGATTGATTTACATGACAATCCCAGTTCCCTTCTCCCTCCCGTCCTCCCCTACCACACCCCCAACTAAACCCTACCTATCACATATCCTTTCTTCTATTCTTCCCCTGACTCAACCTCATGACCTCTGCATCCTTCCTCTTCTTCCCTTCTCATTCTCCTAGCTCCCTCCCCCTCTTTCTGTGCTCTCAATTTTCTCAGGGGATCTTGACTAAAACATTTATTCTTTGAGTAGGCATTGGTACAAGTCCAGTGGTGTCCTAGGAAGGTTAGAAGAGAAATCAGCACTCCCTAAGACTGATACTTAGTCTTAATAGGAGTGTATGATTGTATAAGATATTGTGAAGACTGATACAGAGGACCCATGTTAGTTGTGATGGAAGAGAAATGGTATTCCTCTGTTCTGCTGCTGTAATCATGCCCGTCCAGGAGTGGGACCTCAGATCCCATCTCCCCTGGTGTACATGCTTGCTTGGAATGGGCTTATCTTCCTTTGAAAAATCAGTTGTACTATCTACCTACCAGTATTGCAAGAATGGTTGCAGCTGGAGCTTTGCAGAATTCTTCTTAGTTTAAGGTGCAGATGGAAATGAAGGAGAAAGAACACATCCAGACACAATTTCTCTGCCCACTTTAGCTGAACCAGTTGGCAGCACTATGACTGATGGTGCAATGACATTTCTTGAAACTGCCCCAAAACACCTATGTGGGTTGAGAAAATAGTCTTGGAGCTCTTTTCTTCATCTTGTTAGATTCAGGAACTTGCTGTGTGGAACTGAGAGCGGAGCAGGATCTACACACTCATCTCAATTGACAGGTCCTCTGATCAGTATGGTTTTTGTGGCTAACACCTTGCACTTCACTCTGCCTCCCTCATACTGAATTCTCACAGTATAGCTCTATTGGTGGGTTTGTATCAGTCAGTGTCTCTCTGCTGAGTCAAGTCTGACCCTCTGAAACATGGCATTCCAAATTCAGTCACCTTCCAAGAAGCCTCTGGGTTACTGCATCCTGGGGAATTGCTGAGAGATGAAATCCTTTTCCTAACACTATTTAGAAATTAAGCTCCCAAGGTTGTGAAATTTCCAAGTAGGTAGGAGTGTCAGTGTCTTGTCTGTGCTGATAGTTTTCTAATTCTCCTTCTCCTTTATCCTAGCAGAAGGGAAAGGGTCTCAACTGCTGAGCTAAGGACATGAGTGTTGGAATTTTTTTTTTTTTTCTTTTACTATGCAGCTGTCCCAGGGCTCTTGACTTTACAACACTACTTTCATTTTTCTGTGGTTGAATGCCAGTTTGTCATCTTACCATGCAGCTGTACATCTGTTACCTGTCACTAGCCTGCTTCCTCCCTGTTTCTTCCTCCCACCCTTCTTTTGTGGAAGTAGCATGTGAATGCTGGATGCTTCTGTTTAGCCATCTTGCCTTCCCTTCATCAGTTACTTAAAAGTTAATATTCCTAGGCTTTGATCAAGAAGTAATCTGAAAATTACCACTGGGAGGAGCTTGCCTACAATAATTTTATTGTCAAAATGTCTTTGTAGTCTTAAAAGTTGGTTGGGAATATTTTGCTTTTGTGTAATTGAAGGGATCAGGTGTATCCATGTTTTCTATGACCAGAAGGCTTACACTTTATATGGGATGAACATATTATGTTGTGGGAGAAGTGTTTAAAAAAAAAAAAAAAATCACCCAGTGCTGTTTGTGAGTACCTGTTTAAATACTTCCATTTTTTTTACACATCCTGTAACTATAATTGTGGCATGTTAATAAGGGGGCTATTTAGAAAAGTGATCTTTCTTAACATATGTTTAAAAATGATTTCTTCTAGAGACAAAAAAGCGTCAGTGTAAAGTTCTTTTTGACTACATTCCACAAAATGAGGATGAACTGGAGCTGACAGTGGGGGATATCATTGATATTAATGAAGAGGTAAGGACCTTAAGGGCTTTGTACATTGGCAGCAGTGCAGCAGCTAGGTGGTATGGCTTCTAGAAGAGGGCTTTGTCAGAATATTAAAATTTACACAAATTTATGCCAGCTTTCAATAAAGTTTTAAGACAGTCTTTTTTAGTTGTCCTTGCTATATACTATTTGTGTGTTTGCCTTAAGGAAAAAAATAAACTGTGTTTAAGCTTAAAATTAATGTAATGTTCTATTGATATGATAGCTCACCGAAACCTGGCTACCTGAGCTCCATTGTAACATATATAAAGATGGAAGAGAGAATTGACTCTGAAATGTTGCCCCCTGACCATATGCATGTTGCATGGGCAAACCCACGCTCACATAATGCACACATAGCTTTCTAGTAATCCTAAAATAGTAAGATTATTTGTTATTTAAACAGCCCCAAACAACAGAGAGCCTTATCTTAATTCTCTGTTGGCACAAGACTGTAACAGAAAAATTTCCTTTTGCATGATATAGGAGTGCAATGCTTTTTTTTTAAATTTATTTATTTATTATGTATACAACATTCTGCTTCCATGTACATCTACACACCAGAAAAGGGCACTTGATCTCATAACAGATGGTTGTGAGCCACCATGTGGTTGCTGGGAATTGAACTCAGGACCTCTGGAAGAGCAGTCGGTGCTCTTAACCTCTGAGCCATCTCTCCAGCCCATGGAGTGCAATGCTTTTTAAAGTCTGTCATGTTTGAATTGTTGTATTTAAATACTAGCCAAGTATACTTTTTTCACAGTTTAATACTTTAGAATGAGATATGAAAATATTTTTAATTTCTCACATCTGCTTTTCTCATTGAAGAAATATTAAATGTCTTACTGGGCAGTGAAGATAACGGTTTTCAAAGAGAGTGCTTTGATAAACTATATTGTAGCAGGAATTGATTTGTGTCATAATTTCTCACTTATCACTGAGTCTATAATAACTTTGAGGTTGCCTATATAAAAGGCAGTCTGATCTACTCTGTCTGATGGCACCACCAGTTAATGTTTATTTGGTAGTACTGTGCTAAATACGTTTCATATTTATTTCCTTTAAACTTTATAAACAGTTTAACAGAAAGGAATATTTATCTTCATTTCTCAGAGGTAGAGATTAAGTCACATTGCTTATGGTTGTTTCTCATGATACATAAGAAGCTACCCCAAAATTAGTGGCAAAAACAACTGTTATGCTTGTGGATTGTATGGCTCAAGTGTGCAGATTAAAGCACAAGAGGATTGGCTTGTTTGTTCTTTGCTGTCTAGGGCCTCAGTGGCAAAGGTTCAGAGTAAGGGGTGGGCGAGTGAGAGAGAGAGAGCCTTTATAAGAATGCCCCTTATTCACACATAGTGTCTGATAGCCCCTTTACAGCTATTTAGTGTTCTTTCCATTTGGGTTGGATTTTTTAGAGTAAGTATGGAGTGTCTGGGTAGTCGATATCACAATCTTGAAATGGTCAAGATTCTGAAACCTCTTGACTACTTATGTAATAATAAAAAAAGCTTCAGAATTTTGGTAAAGTTAAACTATTCCATAGTCTGAAATCTGAAACACATTTTCAGCAGATGGTGCTTACTTTGATTTACATAGCAGTTTGACAACTCGAAGTGCAACTAACTGTATTAGCAAACAGGGTGAAGTGCCTTTTACAGTCTAGCCTTGGAAATGATAGCTACTTACAAACCACTTAGAAGTTTTCAGGAGTGAAGGGGGAGAGCTCAGAAATTATCAGTTCTTCATGGGAATGGTGTCAAGACCATATTTGTTGTGTGAGACACCTTAACTTTCTATGTGCCTGACATGCAGTGGCTTGAATTTGAATGTGTGTAGTTTGTTGTCTTGTTATATCTGTCTTGAAGTTTCCCCTTCTCCTCAGTCCCCCATGGAGGATAAGAACCGAGGGTTCTGTGCATAGTGAGCCCTTGGTTTTTTGGGCCAGAGTCTGACTATGTATCTTAGTCTGGCCTCAGACTTGTAGTCTTCCCTTTCACCTCCTGAGCACTGGAATTGCAGGCTTGTGTCAGCAGGCTAGACTGTGCAGTCTGTTTTCAAATGATTACTTGCTTTTTTGTTTGTTTGCTTCTTAGAGATAAAAACCCAGGCTGGCCTTAAACTGGTCCTCCTCAGTGATGGGATTACAGGCATGGTCGTCATGCCCAGTTCATTATTGCTATGCTTGAATGCATGTTCTTAACCACAACTTCTTCCCAAGAATTTCTTAGTTTAAATAATACTGATGTTTTTCTTTGAATGTGTTCCATTTTTGTCTTGTAATTTTTGTCATACTTAATTCCATAGCATGCATAACTCCTATAATTTTTAATCCTTTATCTTAGTTTTATCTTCCTTCTCTTCCCTTATTCTTGGAGGCAGGGTCTCACTCTGTAGCCCACTTCCTGGAGCTCACAATTTAGCTTGGTCTGGCCTTATGTTCAAAGCAACTCTTCTCCTGCCCTATGTGCTGAGTGCTATGGTCAGACATGAGTCATCATGTCTAGTTTCATATTGCTTTAAGTCTGCAAAAGCCCCTGAGCCCTTAATGTTTGCTGCTTTACATCGCCGTCCCAAACATACTGTATCTAGCTATTTGTTATTGTCTGTAGCCATCATGTGTTTTGATGTGACTGTTTTTTTTTCCCCACATGCTTCTTATCTAGAAGATTCTTATTTAGGGTTAATGTTGAGCTTTTTGGTCATTTGCGTTTAGGGGAGAAGATAATTGATATTTTCAAGCTTATGCCGCTATGTTCCCACTTTGATTGCAGCATTTATTTTTACATTTCATTATTATCAGTTTTTTTTTTTTTTGTTTTGTTTTGTTTTTCTGAGACAGGTACTCACTATGTAGTTTTTGCTGGCTGGGAACTAAAAAAGATTGGCTTGTCTTCTGAGTTCTGGGAATAAAGGTGTGTGCTACCATGCCTAGCAGTTACATTCTTACTATGTGTTTACTGCTTTCTTAGATTGTTTTATTCAAGAACAGGGATTGCTGTAGTCTTTAGTCTCCCAGTTTAGCTATTTCAGCAACGTTAAGGAAGGGATTTCTCATATGCAAGATTTGAATCTTTTCCTAGTAGTAAGACATGGCTTGTACATAAAGAGTGCCTATTACATCAGTTATTTATTAAAAGTTGGTTTTCAGGCTGGGCACAGTAGCACATGCCTTTAATCTGGAGGCTGAGACAAGTGGATCTTTGTGAATTTGAGATCAGCCTGGTCTATTAGTGAGTTCCAGGACAGCCAGAAAAGTTATGTAGAAATACATAGTTTGCTTTCAGTTATGAGGTGGATACTATTGAAAATGATTTATGTAAGTGAGGTATTTCTAACTGTGACGTAATGCTGATAAGAAATGGTGACAGCAGCGTACTCTACAGAATTTACTCACTAAACCCTCAGGATCCACAGCAGAAACTGCACTTCTCAACAGTCATTGCACACTTTCTAATAAATTGAGCAGTCTTATTATTAGTGAGTATAACTGCTTTCTTAAAGGTTTTTTATGTGCATTTTGCTGTTTTGCTGGCATGTGTGTCTGTATGACAGTGTCGGGTCACTTGGAACTGGAATTACAGACAGTTGTGAGCTGCCATGTAGGTGCCGGGAATTGAACCCTGGTCCTCTGGAAGGGCAGTCAATGCTCTTAACCACTGAGCTATCTCTCCAGCCCCTGCTAAAGAATTTGATTCATGAGGAATATTTGTTTGGAGTAAGGTGTTTATTTGAAAGTGATCTTTTTCAGGGTTGGAGATAGCTCAGCATTTTAGAGCACTGGCTGCTCTTTTTGGAGGACCCCAGTTCACTTTCCAGTATTCACATGACAGCTCGCATGGTAACTCTAGTTCCAGGGCCTCTGATGCCTTCTTACGGACTCTTGGGCCACTACATGCATGTGGTGTACACACCACATTCAGGCAAATGTCCATGCACAGAAAATGAACAAAATAATAAACAAAACCAAAATAATTTTTTTATGCATTGGTTAAGAATTACTGTTTAACTAAAAAGGGGAAATAAGATTTTTATATCACTTAGGAAATGACATCCTTAGAAATGTTTTTACATTTATTATTAAATTTATTTTTAATTATGTATATGTGTGTGGGTCTATGTGCAGGTATGTGCAGGTATCTGAGGTGACTAGAAGTTTGTGATTCCCCCAGAGATGGGATGTTGTGAGCTGTCTGACATGGGTGCTGGGAATTGAACTATGGTCCTTTACTTTCTTAACCCCTGAGCATATGTGTGTGATGCGCTCCTGCGATGGCACATGTATAGAGGTCAGTTTTCTTCTATTCTGTGGGCTTCAGGGATCAACTTCAGGGTGGCAAACACTAACCTACTGAGTCATTTCACTGGTCCGAGAGGTTACATTCTTAGAGTTACTAAACTTTGTTCAAAAAAATATTTTAAATAAATAATATATCTTACATTTATAAAACAAAGCTCAGCAATGTGTGGGTACCATTCCAGTCAGGAGCTATAAGCTTTCTCAGTTATATATTATACTCTACTTATCACTTTAATAAAAAGTGTTTGCTTCACAGGTTATAATTGATTTTAAGTTCTCAATATAAACATTGCAAGTAATATGATTAATTCCATGTACAACTTCATTTAGACTAATAAGATTTTATCAACTTAAAATGATACTTCCCTGTTGTGCTTTCTTTCTTTTAAAGTACTTGTTTTGCATCATTATTTGTTGAGTTATTTTTACAGCTCAGTTTTTCCATAGAGTGAAGGTTTTCATTGAAAAGAATTTTGTTACATTTGAGCTGTGAACTTTTTCAGGTAGAGGAAGGCTGGTGGAGTGGAACGCTGAACAATAAGTTGGGACTTTTCCCCTCAAACTTTGTGAAAGAATTAGAGCTCACAGATGATGGTGAAACTCATGAAGGGCAGGATGAATCAGGTAGGTGAAAGACTTTACTATGACTTTATCTTTTGTAATTCTTCTTTTGGGTGCTTAATCAGTTTCAGTTAGTCTAGTTTTAAAAAGCAAATTATAGTGGGAATAAAAGGGAAAAATGCCTGGTCAAATAGTTATTTTTCTTTCTCTGAGTTCTGTTTTATCTTATTGTTTTATCTGTACTTTTTGAACTGCTGAGTTTGCAAATGGCCTAGTTTAATAATTGAGAAAATTTATCATAGCACTTACTTTTGTTTTCTATATTCATACACCAGTTTCTGTTTTTTCTATGGCCAAATGGCATTTAATTTTTGTTGCTATTATTGTTATTGGTCTTTTGAGATAAGTTCTCTATATGTAGCTTTGTCAGACATGGAACTCACTGTGTAGACAAGGCTGACTTTGAACAGCTTCCCAAGTGCTAGGATTCTAAGTGTGTGTCCTACCATGTGTAGCTTAATAAATTTTGATCTCTTGTCAATTAGAGACACAAATTCATCTTAATATGCTCACCATTCAAGGATTTGAGGAAATTTTAACCCAAGCTAGTTGTAAATTAACACCATTTTTAAAAAATTGCTGTGGTATTTAGGAAAGTTGCTTTAAAAGATTACTTAAATTTTCAAGTGTAGGTGGAACTGTACATATACTGAGGATTTTTAAAAAGTCATGCTTTTACTAACTAGTAATACATAGCCATTTTTTGGTTATATACATATATTCATAGATTTTTGAGGGGTAAGTGTAATGCCAAGGTATTTTGTGTGTGTGTGTGTGTGTGTGTGTGTGTGTGGTGCTTGTTTATGTGAGTGGAAGTAGTGAATATAAGCTATCTTTGCTTTTCTGTAATTAATTTGCAAACAAGAGTAGTGATTTTACCATAAAGGTATTATATGCAATTGCAGGGCAGTATACTTTTTTTTTTTTTTAAATTTATGTATTTATTATGTATACAGTGTCTGTCTGCATGTATCCCTGTAGGTCAGAAGATGGTACCAGATCTCATTACAGATGGTTGTGAGACATCATGTGGTTGCTGGGAATTGAACTCAGGACCTCTGGAAGAGCAGCCAGTGCTCTTAACTTCTGAGCCTTCTCTCCAGCCCCAGTATACTGTTTTGAACTATTATTTCCTCCGACTTTTGTCAGTGTTTTAAGCAAATGGATAAGCAAATGATATGAAGTGAAATGAAATCTGTTAATGTGTATAGAATGGATTTCTGAGCTTTAGTGAACTGAATGACAAGAGACCATTAGAGAAAATAAATCCAAATAATAATTGAAAATTTCGTAGACAAGGTTGGAGAGATGGCTCAGCAGTTCAGAGTACATACTGCTCTTTCAGGGCACTGGAGTTTGTTTCCCAGCGTGCATGTTGGGCAGCCCACATAGCCTGTAACTCCAGGTCCAGGAGGATCTGGTTCCTTGGGCATCTGCACTCATGTGCACATATCCCACACATACAAATAATTAAAATAATTTCAAAATTAAAATTTACCTACAGTAGCATTACTTGTAGATTTACTATTTCAGACTTTGAAAAGAATTCCTGCACCTTTTGTCATCGTTCTGTTTTTTTCTTTTTCTTTTTTTTGTTTTTTCTTTTTTTGGGGGGGAGGGGTTTCGAGACAGGGTTTCTCTGCGGCTTTGGAGGCCATCCTGGAACTAGCTCTTGTAGACTAGGCTGGTCTCGAACTCAACAGAGATCCGCCTGCCTCTCCCTCTCGAGTGCTGGGATTAAAGGCGTGTGTGCGCTGCCACTACCTCCTGGCTTTTGTCATCATTCTTAATTATGTGTTTATTATGTGGTACCTCCCCTAACATTACAACTTAAGAAATTTGGACCCTGTTCTAATTTGAAAAAAAAATAAAGAAATTTGGATCCTGGAGAGCAGAATCTTTTTTAATAATTTATTTAATGTTTATGGATGTTGTGCCTGCATGTTTTGTGTATGCTCTATGTGTTCGTGGTTCTCACAGAGGATAGAAGGGTATTGGATCCTTTGGGATTGGAGTTAACAGATAGTTGTAGCTGATGTTTGTGTGCTGGGAATCAAACCTGTTTTTTTTTGTAACAGCAGCCTGTGCTAGTGCTCTTAACTGCTGAACCCCCTCCCCAGCCCAAGAAGGCAGTCTTATTGAATGGTAGAAAGCATGAAGAAAATTGATTTTGGGAGGAAAAGCTAGACTTTTTAAATGGCAGAAAATGGCATGAGGTGATAAAGTTCAGAAATACCTAGAAACCTAGAAAGTCCTTATAACTCTGTAGTTTCATTTGAGTGATTGATTTTTTTGTATTTATTAAATGTTTTTGTTTCTCTCTGTGTAAATGTATATCTGCATGTGAGTATGTGCATGCCTGGGGAGTCCAGAGAAGGATGTCAGATCTGGAGCTGGAGTCACACACAGGCTGTTTGAGATGACTGATATGGGCGCTGGTAACTGAATTCAGGTCCTCTGCAAGTACTCTTAACTGCCGAGCCATCTCTCCAGCCCCTAGCCCATTTTATAGCAGAGAAACTTGACACTATTATGATGATGTGCTTTTATTTTTATTGAATCAAAATTTCTAAGAGTTTTGTCATTTGAATCCCATTGCTGAGTACTTTTATTTACAAAGTATTGCCTTAAAGGACATCTTTAGAAGCATTTTGTTTGTTTGTTTTTCTGAAAGAGGGTTGACCTCAAATTCATGGTAATCCTCCCAGGACTGAGATTGCAGGCTTGTGCTAGAAATGTTTCTTTTTAACTTGGAGAAACATAAAATGAAAGAATTCTCATGTATGTATTCTTTACCCAGATTTATCCAGTTAATAGTTCACCGTGTGCTAATTATTGCTCATGTTCTGTCTGCATCTGTTTTAGAAATCTTGTTAATCTTTGAGAACAAGTGTAGTGTCATAGTTGGATTATTGTCATCATCAAATCAGGAAACTTTATATTGATAATATTGTTTCACACGTAGTTTATATACAGGCTTCTTTAATTGTTCTTTTATGCTTTTATAATGATTTCTGCTTCACTTATGACCACACGTATGGTTTAGTTTTAGTCTTTAGACCAGTTCCTTTATCTGCTGCCTGCTTTTCTAGGCATTGAGACATTGGCTTTGATTTTTTAGTGGGTTCAGTACATTGTTGTTTGTTTAGTATCTGCTGCACTTAGGTTCTGGGGTTCCCCGTAGATAACAGAATCAGAGGACACTAGTTTCTTTCTAAAATGGCATAGAATTTGCATAGAATTTAGGCACATCTGATTGTGCATGTTAAGTAATTTCCAGTTTTACTTGTAATACCTAAAACAAAGTAAATAGTTGTTACATTACTGTATTTATAAGGAAAAACAAGAAAAAGTCTGTAAAGATGCAGCTATCTAGCCACATTTCCACTTGGTTGAATCTGGATACAGAACAGTTGGGTATGAAACTTCCACGGATACTGTGACCTCTCTGTGTCTTTGCTTGGAAGTCTTTTTGACGTATTCTTATGACTTCTAGTGTCTGACTTAGGATTCTCTTATTGATCATTTTATTACTGATGCCATTTCTGACTGCTCTATTAAAAAAAAAGCCTTAACCTCTTCTCTTTCATTATCTTCTCCTTGGTTTCATTTTGAAGCAGAATTTACTCTTCTTTATTTGGACACACATACATACTGGCAAGCTACTAATTAAAATATGTAATTTTTTTTCATTTCCAAATTCCTATTTTTTGTGGAATAGTGTGACATGTTGATGTTCAATGAAAGAATAGTACTTTTTGGTATACAGAAACTTTTCAGACAGTTTAGAAAGTGAAATCTTAACTGTCAAAGGTATTGGTATCACTTTTACTAAGAGTGATGAAATTGGAAGTCCTGATTATCTACTGAGTAGTAAAGTCACAGTTGGGCTTCTGTTGTTTCTTTTATACTACTTAATGTGTGGAAGTCATGGACAGTAAATGAGGTACTAGGCATTTCTTAGTATAGTTTTGCAGCCCTGAGGTTTGCTTGTTGGATTTTAATTTCTCTGAGTCATGACTGAGATTTCTGAGCAGTGATAGGAGAGCCCATTTACATTCAATGGAGGCATGGCATTAAATCTGAAATCTAATAGTTTATGATTGAAGGGAAATCCTGCATATAAAAACTACTATTGACTTAACATCCATAGTTTGTTTACTTTTAGTATATTGAGGGCTTGGCTTGTTGTCCAACATATGGTGCCAGATTCTGGGGATTCAGTGGTAAATAAAAAACACCCCCCCTTTAAGCTTTTGTTCCATTCAAAATTAAAGGCTGTTTATTAAATAAGTCAAAGTTAATGTAATTTGACATGAAAAATATTTGTCACAAGGAACTTCAGGGTCTAAGAGGGGGAGGAGAACCTTTTTGCAGAAGTCATATATTGAGATCTCAAAATGAATAGGCTTCAGCAAACTTGAAGAGTGAAGTAAAACAGTTTTTTTTCATTCATTTGAGGATTTTGGATTATATAGTTGAAGGTGGTAGATGTTAAGGATAGTGAAACTTCAGGCTTAACGCATTAAAAGCACTAAATCACAGAGAAGGCTTGAAGGGGAGTGAAATGATCAAATTGTTTTATTAAGCTGGATTGTTTTGGTTGCAGTGTGAAAGTGCATCGAAGAAGACTTGGCTGGCAGGGCCAGCTGAGAGTGTTTGATGATTTAGGTAGAAATAGTACTTGTCTAAACTAGAATGCTGTGGTGATGGAGAGACATGGGTAGAATGGGAGAGCTATATAGGCTCTGTATCATATAAGACCTAATTATGATGAGATATGGAAAGTGACTGAAGAAGAGTGGTCAGAGATTAGCAGGCAGTCCTTGGGTTGAGGCAGATACTGTTTCTGGAGATAGGTTAAGTGGGGAGAGATGGTGAATTTACTTTGGAGATGTTGAATTTTAGTGTCCTGCAGGGAATTTGGGACTATCCAAGTAAAGATAATCAAGATAATCTCCCTTCCTCTTTATTCCTTCATGTGCAATACATAAACAAAAGAAAATGTGTGGCCATCTTTGAAAGCTTTTATACTGCTGTTGTAAAATTAACGATAAACTAGATTGTTTCTGTTGAGTGTTGTGTTTTCATCAGGTGTCTCCGTTGTATTACTTTTCCTTAATACCCAGTATAATCCATTTTTTTTGTTAATTTTTCAAACAAAGGATCACATTTTAATTTAAAAAATATGTTTTATGTCACTGTGTGGAGGTACACATGAAGTAGCTTTTTTTGTATAAAGTTAATGAAAAAGGGACGAATTCTAGAGTAAGTAGTGAGATAGATGTATGTATCCAATGACTATTAGTGTACTTTCAAGCTGTAGCAGAGGTATATTTAGTGAGCTATTAAAATGAGATGCTGATGTATAGTGGGACAAACCAAGATGAGAGAAAAGGAGTAAAAATAAGTGAGTAAATAAAAAACAAATGGCAGACTAATTGATTTAAATATCATTAATTATAAATGGTCTGAAAAATGAAAGGACAAGAATGTCAGACTGGTAAGTATACTGTCAGAGCCTCGAAGCAGGTTACAAGAAAGCCTAGTGTTCTGTGTGAGACATATTAAATGTAGCATGGTCATATTAATACAAAATTAATATGACCATGAAGCTTCTACCATGAAGCTTCTATATAGCAAAGTTCTCTTTTACGAAGCAGTCCACTTCTGCAAATCCTAAAACCAGTGTTAGTCCTCCCCAGGTGGTGATGAATCAGTCATCTCCTAGGGGGTGCCAACTCTCAAATTGTCAATCACCTTTCTGTACCATTAGCTTCAAGGACATGAACCTTTAGGAGACACCTGTATCTAAGCTGTAGCACTTGCTAAGAATCTTTTGTGTTAGTTTCCTGAATTTCTTAGTCATAATATTAATACAATTAGAATAGTTACTGTTTGATTCAACACAGCAACAAAACCCAGTGTAAAGTACATCTTGCTCTAGAATGTTTGAACACCGTGCTGTTTATCTTACTTTCTTTGTTATTATTATTATTTTTAAATTAGAAAGCATAAGATTAGCTGAGTGTTGGTGGCACATGCCTTTAATCCCAGCACTGGGGAAGCAGAGGTAGGTGGATCTCTGTGAGTTCGAGGCCAGTCTGTTCTACAGAACAAATTCCAAAGCAATACAGAGAAACCCTGTCTCGAAAAAACAAAGAACCAACAATGACAACAAAAAAAGAAGGCATAAGATTTTGTAAGTGATATAAAGACTTTTGTAATTTTGGGTGTCATTCTTCATAAACAATTTCTTTTTTTTTTTTTTCTTTTTTTTTTTTTTAGAAATAGCTTTGACTGGCTCTACCTCACCTCTAGTGTCTCCGGGGAATGGGAGTGAAATTGCTCCTGGATCAGTCACACAGCCAAAGAAAATTCGAGGAATTGGATTTGGAGATATTTTTAAAGAAGGATCTGTGAAACTTAGGACAAGAACATCCAGTAGTGAAACAGAAGAGAAGAAGACAGAAAAGGTAGTGTACTAGTTTGGTTCTCTGTTCCTATAATATACTGACCAAAACTGACTTGGAGGGAGGAAAGACTTTGTTTGGCTCACATGTTCCTATCAGTCTATCTTTGAGGGAATCAAAGCAGGACTTAAGCAGGAATAGAGGCAGGAACTATGCAGTGAAGCTGCTTACTGGCTTGCTCTGCTCGGCTGGTTCCTCTCCCATCAGTCAGAATCCAGAAGACACTTCAGAGATATGACCCACAGGCCAGTTTATGGAAGCAATTCCTCATTTGAGCTTCCCTCTTTGGTGATGCTAGCTTATGTTAAGTTGACAAAAACTTAACTGTCACTGGCAGTCACAGTTAACCATCACAGTCATAGTTAAGTGTCATAGATAGTCATAGTTAACCATCACAGGTAGTAATAATAAATTTAACTTAGATTAATTTTATTTGTTGTTTCATTTGGCTTTTTTTTGGGGGGGATGAGGGTATTGGTTTTTTGTTTGTTTGTATGCTTTTTTAAGATAAGGATTCCCTATGTAGCCAAGGCTAGCCTGTACCTCAAGATCCTCCTGGTATCTCACCTCTCATCACTAAGCTTTTTTTTTTTTTTAAAGTTGTAAAGGTTTGAAAATCTTTTAATTTCCTTTTAGGGGTCATGGGGACTTACTTATGAATTAGAAGTTTGTGGGAAACTTCTCTTGTGATTTGTAATGGTTAATAATTATATTTCAGTGTTATAAAATCAAGGTGCTTATTAATTGATAAATCTAAGATAGACTTTTCTTACTAGCAACCTTAGGATCTTCTGGTTATTATAGTGTAAATATAAAAGGGAAATATTTTCATTTTGTCTTTTAAAGCTAAAGATTTGTTATTTTTCTTTTAATTTGATAGCTAAAAATGAACTAAAGTGAATTGAAAGTGAAATACTAAATACCTAAGTGCTACTTAACTTTTCTCTGGATTCTCAACAGTAGTTAAATTTACTAACTTCACTTTTGAGTGTTTAGATAATTTTATTAGCATTTTACTGGCATTTTCAAATTAAGTCAAGTGAACAACCCATAATTTATAAGATCTAATAAAAAGCTAAAAAGTAAGCCTTTATGTTGTTCTGGGGGTAATAATTGAACTCTTGAGCATTTCTTCCCCAGTGTCTGTGTTTTGGAGATATTGACTGAGCACTTGCTTCAGAAGATATGAACTTTATCCCTATAGTCCTCATTTTTTAAAAAAATTATTTTATGTGTATATATGTATGCATGTATGTGTATTTATAACATGTGTTCACATAAGCCCAAGAATATCAGAAGAGGGTGCTGGACCCTCTGAAACTGGAGTTACACTGTGCTTGATTGAGCTGCTTGAGTTGGTGTTGGGAACCAAATTTGGGTCTTCTTTAAGAGCAGTAAGTGCTCTTACCTGCTGTGCCATCTCTCTAGGACCTATAATTTTCATTTGTCTCCTTATCTCTTAAAAGTTTAAAATATTTTATTATCTACCTAATTCAGCTACATCTCATTTGGTTAGTGAAATACATTGTTATTTCTCCCAAGATGGTAGTTTTCAGTATCTTGTCTGCTAGGTTGCTATGTATTTTCCTATTTAATTGTAAGTCAGAGTCAGGAGAGAGCACCTCTGCTCCCTGCTCTGTCCTATCCTGAATCTTGGCATTAGGATTTTAGAGTCTGGTCCAGTGTGATGGCTTGCATCTTTTAAATCTTAGCACTCTATGTCTACTGCTTAGTTATTAGTGAGAGTAGTCTCAGAGCCCCTTTATTTAAGGGGAGCACTTGGTATGTTTTAGGTGATACAGTATTGGAAGGTATGGTTTGGACAGGGAGAAATTAAAGTGAGTATTTTGTAAGACACATAAACATAATGGTAGGTTAGTTATCAATGTGTTCATGTTTTTAACCATTGAAGTCCAATGTCGTATGTACTGTTCTGTTTGGGTAAAGGACTCAAGGAAGCGATTGTTGAAGGTGGTGCAGGACCTACCATGTTCTATGGAGAAATGTCTAAGTAGACTATGTTAGAGTTGTAGTAGTACATAAATATTTTCATTCAGATAGTTTTAAAATACCCTCTTTCAGCATTGGAGTGCCGTGAGAGTGATATAGATGCATTACTCATATGAAACTCAAAAACACAGTATATACATACAAGAAATTAAAATACACAGAGAAAATGAATTTAAAATTCCCTTTAATTTTAAGGGTTAGTGTTGTTAAGAGTCAATTTTTGTAGTTTCATATCTGGGCTTCAGGACTAAAATCACTGTTTTGTTAGGTTAACTGCTTCCTAATGTAAAAAGGAAGAGACAATCCCTGCCTGATGCAGAAAGTTGTAAGGATTAAAATGGTTATTACTTTTATTTATTTTAGAAGTTCTAGTAGTAAATCGTAATGTAGATACCAGTATGTATTTATTATTTTTAGATACTTTTAAAACTTAGTGGCTATTTGGGCTGGAGAGATGGCTTAGTGGTTAAGAGCACTGGCTGCTCTTCCAGAGGACCTGGGTTAGATTCCTACAATCCAGACTCACAGCCTTCTATAACTCCAGTCCCAGGGTACCCACATGGACACCACATACACTCGATGCACAGATATACATGCAGGCAAAACACTGATACATGTAAGAAGAAAAAATTTAGTAGCTCTCATTGCAGGAAATTTTGAGATTATTAATTTTTTATTGCTAAGTTTTATTGCTGACTAAAAGGACCATTAGAGAGGGCTGGGCAAGTATAAAGGAAAACTTGGTTTAACGGTATTGTTCTTTGGCTGGAGACATGGCCCAGCAGTTAAGAATGCATATTGGTCTTGTAGAGGACCGGAATCCAGTTAGGTGACACACAACCACCGTAATTCCAGCTCCAGGGATCAACACCGTCTTTTGGCCTCTATGGGCAACTGAATCCACATAAACATTCACACCAGAGACACATATACATCATTTAAAGTTAAATAAAATCTTAACAAACTTCTTTTAGACTTATTTATTTTTGTTTTATGTGTGTTGGTGTTTTTCCTGCTTGTATATCTGTACCAAATGTATGCCTAGTACCTTCAGAGGCCGGAAAGGGGCTTGGATTCCCTGGGACTGGAGTTATAGATGGTTGTGAGCCACCATGTGGGTGCTGGGAGTTGAATCTGGGTCTTCCGGAAAAGCAACAAGTGCTCTTAACTGTCTCCCAAGCCTGAAAAGTAAAGTAAAGTATTAAAGTATTAAAAAACATATTTTTATTTTAACTTAAGCTAATTGATACTGTCCTTTTCTAGCCCTTAATCCTGCAGTCACTGGGATCCAGAACCCAGAATGTGGAGGTGACGAAACCAGACACTGACGGCAAGATTAAAGGTAAGTTCTAAAGTAACCACTCTGGTATAAATACGCTTTTAAATTACTAGCTCATTTTACACTGTACTAATTCCCAGAATATTAAACCCCACTGGATAAAAGCACAGGAGATTGAGAATTCTGATGTGCTCTGTTCATTTCAGAATCTTTCTTATGTAAAACTATGTTTTGTACATAACAGACACTGAATAATATTTCAGTGATAGGGAAATTTTTTCTTAACATAGAGAATAAGCTTTAAATTTTTTAGTTTAATAGCTTAGTGAGTATATTACTTTACATAGAGGCTTAATACGTATCTGCTTTATTATAAGTCACATTATTTTATATTTTTTATTTCAGCTAAGGAATATTGTAGAACATTATTTGCCTATGAAGGAACCAATGAAGATGAACTTACTTTTAAAGAAGGGGAGATAATCCACTTGATAAGTAAGGTAAGGTATTTTTTAATGAATCATCATTCATAGGAGTATCTTTCAAAATTCTTGCATTGCCTATAGAATATTGGCATCAGATGGACTGGAACTTTATCTTGTTTTTGGGGTCTGGGAACATAAATACAAGCTCTTAAAGTGATTTCTTTCTCAAGTTTTTATTGTCTGTATTGCTTGTAATTGATGTACTAAAAACCAGTGATCGGTGCTGGAGAGATGGTTCAGTTCCTAGCACCCACATGTTGCTTAGAGACATTGTAACTCTAGTTCCAGGGGATCAGACACCTAGTTTTGACTTACACAGGCATGAGGCGTGCATGTGGTGTATCTTCATACATGTAGGCAAAATACTCAGACACTTAAATAAATCTTTTTTGTGTGTGTTTTGTTTTTAAGATTTATTTATTATGTATAAAGGTGTTGTGTCTGCATGTATTCCTGCAGGCCAGAAGAGGGCACCAGATCTCATTACAGGTGATTGTGAGCCACCAAGTGGTTGCTGGAAATTGAACTCAGGAAGGACTTCTGGAAGAGCAAGCCAGTGCTCTTAACCTCTGAGTCATCTCTAGCCCCCACTTAAATAAATCTTAAAAAGGAGAAAAATGAAAAAAAAAAAAAGACCAGTGATTACATTGCTTATTTTTATTCCTTTATTAACTCCAAGAATTGGACAATCTAATGTTCATTAGTAAGTTCGTCTTCCTGTGAGAAAAGGTTTGAGAACAACTTCTCCTTCCACCTTGTGGGTCCCTGGGTTTGAACTCAGGATATCAGGCTTGATGGCAGGTGCCTCTGCCTGCCGAGCCATCTCACCAGCCTTGCTACACCTATTTTAAAGAAAGAAATGATTGTATAAATTAGAATAAATTCTAAGGCAAACAAACAAAAAAACCCAAAGCCTCCTGGGTTTTAGGTCTTATGAGAGAATATTAAATAATTACTTTTGCTGTAGCCTTGTGGAGTTTGTTTTAAAGTTCATCTTATTGTTCTAACTGTTAACATTTGGCTTAGTGTATCTGATTTTTTGTTTTAGAAATGTATTTATTGTGTACATTTAAAGTGTTTGTATTATGACTACAAAAACAGCAAGAATGTTAATGAATATATCCAGCATCTCACTTAGGTACCCACATGATAGATAAAGCACCTGTAGTCCCTCTGTAGAGTTTAGACTGATAAAGCTTAATACTTCATGCAGTGGTCATTAAAAGTGCTAATTTCTGAATCTGTTAGGTAAGTGATTTTTTTAGGATGTGCAAATAAAAATTTAGGAATTCTTACTCTTTTCCTGTTTTTTTCTTAACTATTATATTCTTCTTTTCTCTACGTCCCCTGTTCCCATGAGAACATTTTAACTTATATATTACATTTTAAATTGATATATTTTAAAACATTAAATTCTATTTTTCTTTTGCTCTGTTTTTCTTTTGTTTTTAATTTTTTGGCAGGGTCTCATTCTGTCTAGCAAGGAACTCACCATGTTGGCCTCAAACTCAGAGATCTGTGAGTGCCAGCCCTTGAGTTCTGGGACTTAAAGGTGTATAGCACTACACCTAGTTATTAAACCCAGTTTTCTGAGTACTACTAAAAGTAGCATGCTGAGAATAGTTTTGGTTTTTTTTTTTTCCCCCTAAGGAAACTTTACTGTTTGTTGAGGTTGCCCACCCCAGTCCAAGCCCTTTAAAGATAAAGATCCTAGCTCATTGTGAACTCTCCCCTCATTTAATGGTAACTACTAGCTCGTGCCTGCAGAGGTAGGGTAGGAGGATGGTTAGTTTGAGGCAGCTTGTGCTACTTGACAAGTTCTCCATCCCCAAAAAAGGAAGGAAAATATGAGTTTTCCATTAGTGTAACTATTTGCTTTGCATTTCAGGAGACTGGAGAAGCAGGCTGGTGGAAGGGTGAACTCAATGGCAAAGAAGGAGTGTTTCCAGATAATTTTGCTGTTCAGATAAGTGAACTAGATAAAGACTTTCCAGTAAGAAAGTTTCCAATTGCCTTTTAATGATGATGATACTGTAATGTTTTCAGATAGTCTTCTTCAAAAATAGTTGTTTTACATTGCTGCTGAGTAAACTTCATAGAGTAGACAGAGTTTACATATATACAAAAGGATATCAAAATTTGATGTGCCCTGAAACATTATTTATTTCAGCCTTATATTTTATTCTTGATATTGACTGTGTACTGAAGGCCAGCTGTGATCCCCCTCCCCCCCAAAAGACAGAGGGTTTCTCTGTGTAGTTTTGTATACCTGGCTGGCCTCAAACTCACAGATCCACCTGCCTCTGCCTCCCAAGTGCTGGGATTAAAGATATGTGTGCTACCACCACCCAGCTCAGCTGTGACTTCTCTACCTTTTCTGATTTACAGAAAAGAGCTGGCTTAATATAAGTTGAATAGAGTCTTAATTTTCTGAATGGGATTTAATGTTAATGAAAAGTGTCAGTTTATTTTATGGTATTGTGAAACTGAGTGCTTGCCTCCTTATTATACACGTAATATTTCTGTATTAATTCTCAGAGAGAAATGAGTGGGACGGAATCATTCATTAGTACTAGACACTTTTTTGCCTTTTCGTGCCTTGACACTTTCTCCACAATCAAGGTTCCGTGAACTTAAAATTAGAAGGCAAAGCAGTTAGGTGTACCCAGCAAAAATAGGCTGTCATCTTCAGTTCAAGCCCATGCAGAGCATGCTAATCCTTGTAGTCTTTAATCATGTTAATCATTGGCAATTACTTTATAGACGCTTAGGCTGTCTGAGTCCTTTCTTCGCTATATTGCATTCAGTTTTGATTCAGCTTCCATTCTACTTTCATTCTTTCCTTAATGGGCACTGTTTTTTTTCCTGCTTTTATTATATTACTTACTAGTTATTCTTAATTTGGCGCAACACAATTAAGAATGTTAGAAATTTTTTAAGACACTAAAAGTTAATGAATACTTAGAAATTGAGAGGAAAGGCTGCCTTTGTTTTTAACTGTCTGTGAGTTCTTTAGACTTAAGAATGAAAGCTAGTTTTATTGTTACTCTTTTGTTTTTTAATTTTTCATAAGTACTTTACGGTTTTTTATTTTTACTTATTCTTTCACAATTTTGTACATATATAATATACAATGATCATATTCCCCCTCTCTATCCTCTTCTATCACATTCCTCTTCTTACCGAGTCCTTTTCTTTCCCAACAAGCCCTTTTCTTTTCGTTTTTTTTTTTTTTTTTTTTTTTTTTTTTTTGTAATCAACTGTATTTAGTCAGAGTTGACTGTGGATGGAGGTTGATTTACTTGAACCTTGAACAAGGGCAAATTACCAGTGGCTCCGCCACAGAGGAATGACACCTTATATCCAGAAACCATTACTGCCTCTAGCTCCTCTATTGAGTGAGGCCTCTGAGCCCTCCTCAAGGCATGATGGATGCAGTGCTGATGGCCTCAGTCTCAAGCACATAGCCTCTGCTGCCGTGAGGTCATGGATGGATGCCCACATCATATCCAAAGCCAGCTTTTCACAGGACTCTTCCCACCTTGTGTGTCTTAATGTTCTTTCTTTCTACATCCACTTTTGTGATGTTTCTGAGCCTATGGACAGCTTGGTGCTGAGTGCTGAAAAGCAGTTTATTCTTAGCACTTTATCCTGTCACAAGTCTCTGCATTACCGTATAGCTTGCTCAAAACAGAAGCTGCTCTGATTAAGGCAGAGAGCAACACTGTGAATAGAAATAGAAATATTTAAAGGCAGTTTTATATCTTGTCCACATAGAAAACATCAGTAGTTGTTTTCCCCTGGGGCCTGTGACTTCCCACTCCATGTGCTTTTGACCAGGTTTGTAGTGCCAGGCTTTACCCTCTGGTAGAGTGGACATATATCTAAGTAGAAGGGACTTGGTTACCCCATACATTCATGCCAGTGCACCAGGAATCTGTTTGGTTATAATTAATATTTTTTTTCAGTGACCTTCCTTAGAGTTTTTAGTTTCTTAGTATTTTATTGTTCTTGGCAAGATTGAGGTGAGAAACAATATAATTTAGATGAACTTATTTTAACTTAAATAGCTAATCAATTTTAACTTTTTTTTTTTAACCCCCTTTCAGAAACCAAAGAAACCACCTCCTCCTGTAAAGGGTCCAGGTTTGTAAAAAACAATGTGTTATTTAGTTTGCTACTTTTCTGATTTCAAGTTACAAATAGTAAGTTTTACTTTAATATAAACCAATGAATTTTATTATTAACAAAACCATTTAAAATGAAGATTAAGGTATTTTAGGTCTATGTAAAATTAAATGTTCACATGCATTAGTCATCATTATTTTTAAAAGTACAGATGATATAAAGATCCTACTCAGGCATGGTGGTGAATATCTGTAATCCTCAAATTTTTAGGATTGTAAGTTCAGTGCCAGCCTGCCTGTATAGTTAGACCCTGTCTCCAAAAATAAAATAAGGATCTTAGAAATAATTTGGATACTTCAGTAATAGGAATATTGAGTTAATACAATGAATTAAGTTTAAACCTGTTCCAGAATGACTTATCTGAAATATATATTCCAGTTAAATTTTTTAGAAAATTTTACGTGTGTGGGTGCTTTGCCTGCGTGCATGTTCTCGCACCATGTGCATGCAGAAGGCACTAGACCCACCCCAGGCCCAGAGTTAAAGATGGCTGTAAGAGCTGCCACATTGGTGCAGGAATTGAACCCTGGGTCTCCTGGAGGAACAGCCAGCTCTCTTAAGTGCTGAAGTATCCGTCAGTCCTTCACCCACTCTGCTGTGACTTGATTGATTGATTGATTGATTGATTGATTGATTGATTGGAGACAAGGTCTCACTGTGTGGATCTGGCTAGTCTGGAACTCATTATCTAGACCAGGCTGATTTAACTCAGAGAGATTACCTGTCTCTGCCTCCCCAATGCTGGGATTAGAGGTGTGTGCCAGGACACCTGGCTCCATTGTCTACTTTTTTATTTGTATTTATTTTGAACAAATATTTCTTACAGAAAATTTTCCTAGATACCTGAACACAGTTTGGAGTTTTGTGCATTTCTTTTGTTTTGGGTTTTTGTTTGATTTTGGTTTGTTGAGACAGGATCTTACTATGAAGCTGAAGGTGAAACCTGTGGTAACTAGACAGTTCATGTTAGCCTCAAACTTACGATCTCCCTCTGCCTCCTAACTGCTGCAATTTCAGGTGTGTTACGATCATGCCATCCCTATTATATGGCTTTACAACTGAAATAAAATGTAATCTTACGAGTATAGATGCATTCATAAGATAAACATGCCCAATCAGGGAACAGTAGTGGTATTAATCCAAGTACAGATGAAATTAGTTTGAATTCTGGTGTTTCATTGCATTCCAGAAATTACCATCTTTTTGTTCTCTTCTTGTATATTATTTTTGATAGTATTCACTTTTTTCTCTACCTCCAGCTCCAAAGCCTGACCTGTTAGCTGCAGAAAAGAAAGTTTTTCCTCTAAAGTCTGAAGAAAAAGGTAAGGCTGATTCCTCCCTTACCCAACAAGTCGCTTCTTTGATTGTCTCTTAAGCATGACCACCACAATAGATGATTTACACTTTCCTTAGTCACTTGTTGATACTTGCTTTACAGTGTTAAGAGTTTTCTAGGGATGAGTATTGTGTCAAACTGATACAAAATTAAATCTTTCATCATACTGATAATTTATATTAATTAAAAAAGTAAATGAATCCTTCAGTAACATGTAGTATCTAATTATTGTTTCATATTACATATAAAAGGTAGGTACTCAGTGAAAATAAATTTTAAGTTTTTGGAATTTAATTTTGGAGATTACTAGGTATTCTTTAATCTTGTTGTATATGAACTTGGTAAGTTTTTCCAAGATACCATGTATTTTGTCAAAACATTTTATATTGTTGTTAAATTTAGGAAAATAAGACTTTTCCTGTACAAAAAGATCTGTGATATCTGTCTCTAATAGATTGGATACAAACTGGACTTTTGCTTCAGGATGCTTTTATTTCTATGGCCAATGTTAGAGTCTTGCCTGAATTATTGTCTTTTTAACTGATTTCTCCCACTTTAGCTCCTTGTCTGGCTTGTACTTCATAGCATATTCAGAGTCATTTATCTATCTTCCTTCCTTTTCTTCCTAGCACATTGAGTCACAGAGTGTCGAACCAAGGCTAGCAAGATTGACCCAGTGGGTTAAAGTACATTGCTACACAAACCTGATGATCTGAGTTTGATTCCTGAAACCCACATCAAGGTGGTCTATGACCCCCACACATGTACTGTGGCATGTACAACCCCCTGTCATGCATACTCATACTCAGAAATAATGAGAGGAAAGAAAGGACAATTAAACCAAAAATATATGTTCTCTTGCTCATATTCCTACACCATAAACATCCTGCATCATAGTAGTATATTATTATGACTGGTGGTTATAATTATAATTGACATGCCATTTTCTTCAAGAATTGAGTTCACTGTGTTGTATATTCTGTTGCGGGGACAAATGCGTAGTGACATGTACTCACCATTCTGCCACCACACTAGTTTCATTTGTCCTGAACATCTCTGCTGTATCTCAGATCTCTCTCCAGCCTAACCTTTGACAGTTACTTTTCCTCACTTCTTCATATACTTTTACAACTCCTATTATTTGAAATGTGTGGCCATTTTTATTGGTTTCTTTGATTTACTGTGTATATAAAAATCTACACATGGTTTTTCATGACTTGGTATCTCATTTGCTTTTACTACTGTTTCATTGTCTGTGTATACTGAGGAATATTTGGATTGGTTCTCAGTTTTTGCATTATAACAAAGCTGCTATAAACATATATGCAGATTTTAGTTTGAACATGCATTTTAGTTTATATAAGTAAATACCAAGGATGAAATTGCTGGATCATTTGGTAGGGGTGGGTTTAGTTTTCTAAGTGACTGCCAACTATTCCTAAAGTGGCTATATTATATTCCTGCTTGCAGTGAAAGTTTGTTTCGTGTCCTTGGCAGCATTTAATGTTTTTTTTCTGCTTTGTGTTGTGTTCTGGTAGCTGTGTGATTGACACTGTTTCATTTATGGTTTCCACTTTCCTAATGACATCTGATATTGAGCGTCTTTTCATGTGCTTGACAACTGTGTATCTTTCTTTTGTCTGTTTGTAGTTCATTTTTCTTTTCCTGAGTTTAATAGTTGTTTATTGAGTAGCTGCCCTTTATCATGTGTTTTTTTTACAAAGACCTTTTCATCATTGTGTAGCTTATTTTCTTTTTTTTCTGACATTTTAGATTTTTTAAGAAGTTGATTATTATGTGTGTATATATGATTTGTCAGTGCTAGGGGTTTGTATGTGGTTACAGGACAACTTTTGGGAGTTGGTTCTCTCCTTTCACCATAGTTTCAAGTCATCGTCACACCCAAGAGCATTTCAATCTTTCCTTTGTTATATTGTAGGAAATTTTATATTTTTGTCTTTACGTTTAGATCTATGATCTGTTTTGAGTTTTGTTTAGATTCTTAGCCTGTTCTAAAGGCACCGTATAGGCAGTAGGAAAGAAGTCAGTCAGAACCTGATGCTCTTGCAGAGTTGAAGACACAGCCATAGGCCTTTAGGATGCTAAGTCAGTTGTGCAGAGTACCTGAGTATGGGGTTCTGCCCAAAAGGAGCACTTGGGGATTTGCTTTGGGATTATTAGGAGGTTTTGCCTGAATGCTGTGAATCTTGACAGCTGCCAGGAAGAGGGGAGGTATAAAATAAGTCATGCCATTTAAGTTAGATTTGGAGGTGAGAGGAACGTTGAGGAAAATCAGAATGCCAGGGGAAACATGCTTAGTTCAGAGCTGCAGATCTGAGTTCAGAAGGCAACCAGTCCCAGACTTCAACCAATCCCAGACTATTGTGTCCCAGAGCACAGGATTGCATCAGGAATACAGGATTCGAAATAGGATAGGACAGTCTATTAAGACAGGAGAAAGACTCCTAAGGATGGGAGTGGGCTAGAGGGAGAGCTGTGCTAAGCAAAGAGTGCTATATGCTATCTTCTATGAAATAGTTCTTAATTTGTTCTAGAAATTCAGATTTAGTTAGCTGTTACAGCTCTATAAGGGCTCTACTTGATTATGGACAGAAATAGGAAGTTTTGTACTTTTCTCCTGGTAGTATAGGTATGTGATATATTGCTATATTTTGACGCCGTGTGAAAATGGACTTTTAGCCAGGCATGGTGGCACATGCCTACAATCCCAGCACTCGGGAGGTAGAGGCAGGAGGCTCTCTGTGAGCTTAAGTGCACCCTTGTCTACATAGTGAGTTCCAGGACAGTCAAGGACTGCATAGAGAAATCTTGTCTTAAAAACAAAAACAACAGACTTTTGTCTTGCATAATGATCAGTACTTTAACAGACTGCTATTTTTTCATACACTCTAAGGGGGTAATTACATACATGATAGAATATAGGCAGTAATCCTTAAGTGTTTACCTGCATGTATGTGCACCATACACAGGCCTGCTATCAAGGAGGCCACAGGAGGGCGTTAGATCACTGGATCTGGAATCAGACAGTGAGTTATTATGTAGGTTCTGGGAACTGAATCTGGGTCCTATGCAAGAGCAGCCAGTGCCCTTAACTGCTGAGTCTTCTCTCCAGCCCCTGTGTTTTTTATATTTTTTTAAATTTTAAAGTGAAATTTGTAATTTTAAAGGAGGTGCTTTGTCTTGTGATATTGGTTCAAGTTTAATATTCACTAGTTTCTGACTAAGAGGAAATTTCATAAAACTATTTGTAGACTTTTATATACATTATTTTTGAAGACAAATAGTTGGCGTTTGTTCTGAGTTTATTATTTTTTAATTGTGTCTGTCACACCACTGTGTGGATCAGAACTATCTAAGCATAGATGCTTTTTAAGTATTTGTGTGTAGTACTTGAAAAATAGGAAGTGAATATGCTATATGTAGGACCATAAGTGTTTGGTGCCTTTTAAGCTGGTGAAGTTGTTTTTTAATGAATGTGGCATATAATTTGTCATAATACTGTTTTTTAAGCATTTTTATCAAATAACAAATAACTATTTCATTAAAATAGCATTACCACCCCTAATAGCAAGCAAAAGTTACTGGAAGCATAACAAAAAGCATGTGTTATTTGTAATCAGGTTTTTAATGAGTCCTGGCTCTACTGGGTAATTTTTTAAAAGTACAATCTTCAAACAATGTGTGCTTATACACATAGAACGTGAAAGCTAATAATGATTTCTGCCTTAAAAAAACTGTAAATAGTTTTGATTGTTAATAAGTATTTTTTATTCATCAGATGAAAAGTCTCTGCTGGAACAGAAACCTTGTAAACCAGCTGCACCTCAAGTCCCACCCAAAAAGCCCACTCCACCTACCAAAGCCAATAATTTATTGCGATCTCCTGGAACAGTGTACCCAAAGCGACCAGACAAACCAGTTCCTCCTCCACCTCCAACAGCCAAGTAAGCTTTAACTCCACTTAAAATTAGGTGTTGATTTCTCTCCTTTAACCTGAAGGGCTCTGTTGCCTTTCTAAGCTTAAGTATCTGTTTTCCATATACTTCTTTCTTTGTAGACTATTAATTCTTTAAATGTTAATTTAATATTCAGAGTAAATGAATTCACTCAAACTGTTTCTGCATTTCTGATTTTGTTGTGGTCAGTCTTAGGATTAGAAGCCTGTGTTTATGCATAGCTTTACAGAACAGATAGAAATTAGTATTATGTTATACAAAATCTTTAATGCTTTTTATCACTAAAGAGTTCTAGTTTACCTTCAAGTGATTTTTGCATGTTTGTTTTTCTCATTTCAGAATTAATGGAGAAATTTCTACAATTTCCTCGAAGATTGAAACTGAGCCAGTATCAAAACCAAAGCTAGATCCTGAACAATTGCCAGTTAGGCCAAAATCAGTAGACTTTGATGCCCTTTTAGTCAGAAACTCTAAAGAAACAGGTAAGCTGGAATGGACAAGATAGTGCTTTAAAACAGGTATCAGGATGAGTTTTAGAAACTTAAGATTTGTATATGCAATTTACAGAAAGAAAGAATGGCAACTAATTGACATGGCCTTAAAATTTGGTAGCCAGAGTAGAAAAATAAGGATGTTAGGTAGACAGATTATAGTTCTATAGTTCAGACAAGTAGAGATTTCTTACATGGGTGAGAAAGAAATGACATGCTTAGTACTTCCTTATGTCCTTACAATTTAATGACCATATCTCCTAAAGAGTACATTTTTATTTTAAAAATTTGAAATTTAGGGGTCGATGAGATGGCATTGGCTGTTCCAGAGAACCTAGGTTCCTTTCCTTGAATCCACATGGCAGCTCATAACTGTCTGTAACTCTAGGTGACCTGAAGCCCTCTTCTGGCCACCGTCTGTCACTGCATGCATGCTTTTTACAAAACTCAATACTAGGATGACATAGACTTTCAGTGCTAGCAATACTTTATATTCTGTAAAACAAAAATTTCTATCTTGTTTTCTACAAGAAAATATTATTGTCAATTGGCTTCACTTTTGTTAAGTAGTGTTTTTTAGGATTTAGGACTTTTTTGCCATCTTGTGTTGTACATACTTCTTGGTTCTTTATATAGTTGGGAAGTGGAAGGCTGGAAGCACCCTTTAGGAGCATTAGACAGTCATCATTTTATGGTAACGGCTATTATTTTGCATAGTATTATGCATTCCTTTCTAGTTTCCTACAATTTTAGAGGACTTTTTCATGTATGTTCTTTTTTAATTTTTACCGTAGCTCTAGGAAATAGATGGCACTTGCCCATGTTCTGTGTAGCAGGTGCAGATACCCCAGCACGCACAGCATGAGTGAGAGAGCACTGACGTCCTTGCGTGTAGATAAATGCTCTGATGTTTCTTAGAAAATCTTAGTGTCATAGTAGTCTTTTTGGCTTCAGTACTAACATTTTATATTTACACTGAAGCTTAAATGGTAATTACACAGACTTTTGTCATGATTTTGTAAAATATGGTATTGAATTTAAAATTTTAAAAGTATAATCCTGTTTTTCTTTTGGCTTTTCAGTGTATCAATGCAAAGGCTCATCTGATTTAAATATTTTGTAAATCCCTTTATCATATTTGCACCCTTCCTTCTCCAAATGGTGCTACATTCATCATCACCAAATATTTGGGAATTAAGATGCTAAATATAGCTTAGAAAAGTTCACTAAAATATATTCTTTGTGTCTTTGTTAAAATTGCCCTTATTTACTACTAAATAAAAAATGGAAAATGATTTAAAATATCCATTATTTTCATAGACCTTAGTAGTAAAATGATAGAATTGTCACAACTCGTATTTTTATGTTTACTCAAAATATAGCCAGAAATGTTTTCAAAAGTGATAGTTGAAGAAAATTCAGCTATTTATACAAATTTAATGCTTTAGATAAAAGCGTCCGTTGGTATGATCTTTCAGTTGCCCCAGTTTTTGTGATCTTTATCACAAGTCTTAAATTTGATGGGTACCTTTGGGAATTTAATTTTTTTTTAAATGTTGCATTGTATCACTCTTGAATATCTGTTTAAGGTAGTAGAAGCTTTAAAATACTTTAGATGAAATAAGCTTTTGCTTTTTAAAAAGACTTGTTTTTATTATTTTCAATTGCATGTATGTGTGTGTGTGCATGCATATATGCGTCAGGTTACTATGGAGATGAGACACATTAGATTCTCATGAAGTTGAAGTTATAGGTGGTTTGTGAGCCACCTCACATGGTCCTCTCCAAGAACACTCTATTTTGTTGATTGAGACAAAGTCTCTCTATGCAACCCTGGCTGTCTTGTAACTTGCTATATAGATCAAGTTGCATAGCTGACCTCAACCTCACAGAGGTCCCTCTGGCTTTGCCTCCAGTTTGCTGGAGATAAAGGCATGTGCCGCCGTGCCTAGCCTCAATACAGCTCTTAATGCTGAGCCATCTCAAGTTTTCACTTTTTTCTATATATACATCCGTAGACAGTCTTTTTTAACATTTGTAGAATGTTCATTTAACAATTTTAAACTCCTGGTTGGAATGTAAAAGCTACATGTTTGTTTTATATCTATGGTTGTTTGCTCCTCACATAATAGACAGGCATTGTGGAATAGAGTTTGAAAAGATACAGTTTGGTTTTAAGTTTTCTTCCCCCCCCCCCCCCGCCCCCCGTTAGCACCTCTAAACTACTCTTTAGTTACTAGTTAGAAACTGTCATAAGGCAGGAAATTAGCAGTGAACTTTCAAGCAATTGTCCTTGATTCTTTTTACTTAATTTGGTGTTTCACATTTGTGCTCTGTCTTCAGTAATAATAATTTTGGGGGATTAAGTACCAGTTCTTTACTGAGCAGTTGTTACATCCCTAGTATACTAAACACAGGATCTTTGCTAGGATTAAGGTGTCATGGGTGACACCAAATAGCTTCTCTTATAAACATCATTTCAAACAAAATTAGCTTCGTACAGTGTGCATATAATTTTAAATATGTTTCCTTAAGGTAATTTGATAATATTTTTAGTGCACATTTGTTTTGACTGTGACTTCTACCTACACCTTGACACAAGCTGTTAAATTTTCTTGTTGCCATTTGAAGGCTTGATTTTCTAGTATTTTCAGTTTTGGACTTTTAAATCTGTCTTTATAATACAGAAATGTTCTACCTCGCCTGTGAGTTTTGGGTTAAGTACAACCTTGGGTTTGGCATTAGGCTAGAGCGTAGTTTGTAAGTTTCAGAAAATGTAAAATAAGGGTTGGCAAGATGGCTCAGTGGTTAAGAGAGAGTATTGCTCTTTCAGAGGACATGAGTTCAGTTCCCAGCACCCACACTGGACAGCTCCCAGCTCCCTGTTGCTCCAGATCCCAGGAATAGGAAACCCTCTTCTGGTCCCCCTGAGCACCTGTATTCATATGCACAGCACCCACTCACAGGCACATTGAGTAAAACATACATGAAAACTTTACTGAGAGGTTCATTGTCTTTTAAATAATTTGACGTGACATAGTGTAATAGACTCCACACTGACTTTGGTGTTAAAACTTTGGTTACTGTTTAATAGGCAGGTTTATTCCCAGTATCATTTTTCTTGCTTAACTTGTGACCAAATGAGCCTCTTTCTCCTCTGTCCCCCTGGGACACCGGTTGTGGAGGATACTGTGAATATTTTGTTTCTTTAGCCCCTCCACCTTTTAAAATCTGTCTCATTCTGTTTCTTCTGTGATCTAGGAAGGACATGATTTTCTTACCTCATTTCCACAATTTCCTGTTTGTAGAGCTACAAATAAACATTGTATATATTGTAAATCTAGATGCTTTTAAAAATACACGAAGAAATTTTAAAAATACAAGAAAGTCATTCTTAGAATATTAGTTTCTTGAGTTTTTTTTTTCTTTTAGTAGTATGAAATAATTTCAGTTCTGTCACCAGTATGGTCATAATATAGTATTGCTACAAATTGTAGAGCTGTTAGGAACCATGCTTTAATTTCTTTCTCTTTTTCAAGTGCTTCATCAAAAGTTAGTTTTAAAGAAAATCTCATTGCCATTACCAATTAATTATCAGTTAACAGTCACATTTCTAAGATAACATATTTTTTAAGAAGCAAAGCATTTTTCAAATTAGTTTTAGGACAGTAGATAGAAAATTTTATGCCAGGCAGTGGTGGTTCATGCCTTTAATCCCAGTACTTGGGAGGCAGAGACAAGCTGATCTCTGTGAGTTGGAGGCCCCCTGGTCTACGAAGTGAGTTCCAGGACTGCTAGGGCTACACAGTGAAACCCTGTCTCAGAAAACCAAAAAAGAAAAAAGAAAAAAAAAAAAGCAAAGAATTTACTAACAGCATTTCAGTTACATTGAAAAGTTCCGATGAAGTGTCCTTTGATATAAGCATATTATCTCTTGATTATTTTTCTCTTTGATAGATTCTTTTAAAATTAAATGTAAATTTTTATTAAAATATTTAATACCAACGCATCCATGACATTGTTAAATAAATTATTCTTTCTCTTAACTTTATAGATGGTTTACTTTTCTTTGAATTGCTTTTTTAATGTTTACTCATGTATTTCTTTCAGGAATAATTTATGATGGAACTTTTCAAATAAGGCTACTATTAAGTAGTAAACATATACTGTAAGATTTATATCCCAATTAGGAACAAAATGGTGTTCCTATTCCTAGTAATCATTATTTTGCTTAGTCATGGAGAGCTAGCATTAAGGCCTTAGAATCTCTCTTTCTATATATATATGTTTATGTATATATGTGTGTATATATATAATGAGAGATGTCAAAGATTGTGGTGAATCAGATTTATAGTGAAGAATTTAAAAATACTGCTTGCTATTGGCATATTTTTATTTTACATTGCCATAAAATTAAAATCACTTTTATCACTGTAATGCACCAAACACTAGAACTTGACTAAACGATGGTGTTATTTTAGTTACAACTATCTTATGAGATATTAGAACATTGATTTGTACCCTTGGCCTTTTACAGTAATAAGCTGTCCTTTTAGAAACTGTCTTGGTATTATTCAGTGAGTAATATAATGAGACTTAAAAATCTTATTATTGTATATTGAAATGAATAGTAATTGAGAATTTTACTTTTGAAAGACAAAGGAATACATCTAAAATAAGTACACGTTTTGTGTAGGTTCTGATAATCTTGGTTGCTAGACATTGAAATGCTTCTATTCATCTACAACTGTTCTTTTTTTCCTGCTTTGTAAAATAATTTTTTTGGTTTAGTCTTTTTTCTAGACATTCCTATCCTTGACTTTTCTTTCCAGATTTTGTTTCCTAGCCTGTTTGCCATGTTTCCTCCCTTCTTACGTGTCAGGAAATTATCCTACCCTTCTCCATTTTGGTAAGATAACAATTTATAAAAGAAATCAAAGTAATATATTCAATATATGTAGGTAGTGCACATCAATTTTTTTCTTTGTAATTCTGCTAAAAGTGTACATGTTTGTTTGTCTATTCTAACCCTTTTGGTTTTCCATTTTAAAATAAATTGAAGTTCATTTTTGAAAACCTTTTTTGATTATAATTTAAAATACTCTTTTGATAATACATCTCCAAAAATTTGGCAGTCATACAAATCAAATTTTCTCCCACAATTGGTATATCACTTGGCTCTTAAAAACCTGTCCATGTCTTCCTTAGAATACACAAAAGTGTAAGTGGCTGTCAGAGAGACAGATGGGATTGTAAAAGTTGATGCCTTTATACCATTTTCACAGTGTAAATCCATTGTTAATTAATCTTAGATCACTTATAAAGGGTTAGGTCTATCATAAATCCAAAATGTGCACTGTTCTGTTTTACTTGATGTCTTAAATGGAGAACCTGAGAGAGTTTTAGAATGGTAAAGTTGACTTGGTGTTGTAACCCTAATTTAGACATATGAAGGCATTTTATATGAGTACTTTGTAAACTTATATTTTAAAAAAAAACTACCCTTTCTGTTTCATTTTTCCTTAATTTCTTCCATATTTTTGTTTTGTTTCTCTTTTCTCTACAAGTTGCTTAAATATGCATTTGAAATTATTTCTTTGCTCAAAATGGTAGGGTGTTGCTTTTCAGAGTTTTCCCATAGGCTGCTAATGCACATTTATCAGTTGAACATACTTTTTATGCGAATTATTTCTTAATATATTTATAAACAGAATGAGGTATACTTAACATTTAAAACAAACCTTTTAGATTATATAATTAATTTTCCACTAATGTTGCTTATTTCTTTCTATGGTTTGCTATATTTTATAATTAAAATTATCAAAAGACCAGAAAATTAAACTCAATTTTTTTTGAAAAAATTATAGCATCTGCTGTGATATATTTGTCCAAGGTAGAACACAAAAAGTAATCTATAAAAAACTTAATAGTCAGCCACTACTTCCAGTTATACAGTGCATATTTCCAAAGTGATGACTCTTTTTACCTTGTATTCTCCGTCTCTTAAATGAAAATTCTGTAAGTTACTTTGGATATAAAGTTTGATGAATTAAACTTTTGAGGTTAACACTGATGAGTATGTTTACTTTAGGTCTCTTATAAAGAAATAGCATATCATTGAATTTGGGCATGAAAGTGTCTGATAAGTCAGACAACTGTCAGACAAATGGTAATGAACAAGATGAGTCTCCTGGAAGACTGGGATATTTTGACTGTGGTTGATATTCCTAGTGCCTTATCTGAGCTACCGGATATTAGACTGACTTGGACAATATCAGGAATTTACAAAAGATTTAGTGCCATGTGTTGACATCTGAACTTCAAAGTAATAACAACTTGTTTAAGGTTTTCTGGCTACTCTAGAACACTCCAGGCAATGCATTCCGTTGTTTGAAGGGTATGATTTACCACATATGTCTTATATGCCCTTAAACCCAAATTATTTGGTAAAGGGTCAACTCCTAGCCTTTGATTGATTGCAGACAAACAAATTAGTGATCTATGTAGTATTTATACTTGGTATCTTACTTGCCTTAGAGTTAAAACTAGCTTATGATTCTTAGGTCTAAATTTTGAGTCCTGACTATAACATCCATATATGTTCATGTAATTAAATCATAACTTCAGTTTACATTGAGAATACATAGAAAGCAACAGGTACAGTTAACCAGATACAATTTAGTTCTTCAAATTTGGTATTAGTCTATAGTATGAAGTTTAAAATGTTGAACATGTAAATTTTCTCTTAAGTTGTAATTAAATGAGAATTTAAATAGATTTAAAAAAAAAATGAGAACCTCAGATAACAGTTTCTATAGTCTACTGCAGTTCACGGTACAGAATTCTTCCTATAAGAACATGTTGTTGAGCCTGACTGTTGTTACATGGTTAAAAAGGTCTTACTATATATATGTAGAAAGATAGATTTTTTTTTAAAGAGCATAGGTGTTTTTTCCAAATGCATATATAAAGCACTGATCAATTTATGAGCTTTTCTACTTAGTGATGACTTTTAATTCATAGTGTAAGAAGCCAGAAATAACTAGTTTTACCTTTTAGAAGGAACAACTCTCTTAGTTGGTAATACTTATTTTTATTCTCTAGATACTGTAAATTTTGATGACATAGCTTCCTCAGAGAACTTGTTACATCTCACTGCAAATAGACCCAAGATGCCTGGAAGAAGGTTGCCTGGCCGCTTCAATGGTGGACATTCTGTGAGTTTCCCTTACTTTAGGAAAACATAGAAGATTAAGAAAGTGCTAAGGCCTCTTTAAGATGAGAATGAGAGGGTTTATAGCCACATCAAATTTAAAGTCTGGAAGAGAGCTTTGTGATTGTTTACTTAAGAAAATGCAGGAAAAGCGATATGGTCAGTTCTATAAGGTCTTTGCATGAAAGATTGCAGAATCAGAAAATGAAGTTGTGTTGAGACCACCATCACAGAGCAGGGCCAGCGGAGAGCAGGGCCTGTGTTCTTCAGTCAGCACGGCAGGGTCAGTGAGGAGAGCTGAGCAGCAGATCCAGGGAAGGAGGGAGGTACTTTCCCCACTGCTTGGGAAGTCCTCCTCTTGGAGTGTTTGTTCTCATAGCCGAGTAACTTCTTTTCATGCTTTCTATTTGTCGTTTGGAGTGCAAATCTACTTCAGTGTTATATTAATTCATCAGCACTGTATTGCTTTAAAATTACCTCAGTGGAAAAAAGTTTTGCTTCTATGAGGAAAGCTGGTTTTGCATTTCACATATGTAAAAGTGTTATTCAGTCTGAAGTTACAGACTGTGCACACAGCTGTGAGCAGTGGGAACAGCAACAGCTAAGTGGTGGGAATGTTGGCTGTATTGTGAACATACTTATTAAAGTTTCCTTTTAATAAAATCTGTTTCTTGATTTTTTTTTTTTTTTAATGTTGAACATGTAGCCAACTCAAAGCCCAGAGAAAACCATGAAGTTACCAAAAGAAGATGATAGTGGCAACCTAAAGTTGTTGGAGCTTAAAAAGGACACGAGCTACTCGTCAAAGGTAGACCCACCATGGCCTAAGAATTGTTTTAATTTTTAAGATGTGTTGTAGCCATCAATCAGAGAATTTAAAGTATACTTTTAGAAAGATTATTTTCTCTCTTCTGTCAAGAAATAGAGTAATTCTTGTTTTTGTCACATCAGCTCTTTCAATAATAGAAGCACTTACCTTACTTTAAAGAATGTGCTTTATGTTTCATATTTCCAAGGCATAGGTCTGTACATTGTTTCATTATCTTATTGAACATACACTTTGGAATTAGTTCACATAAAATAATTTGGGGGCTGGGGCCTGTTTTGTTTTGAGATAGGGTCTCTGTCTGTGGCCCTGACTGGTTTGTACCTTTGTATGTTTACCAGATTCTCTCAAACTTGTGTTGATCCTCCCACCTCAGCCTCCATAGGCATGTATAACCAGGCTCAACCCCCATAAAACTTCAGCTTAATTACTTATGAAGGTGATCAGGTTGGAAATCATGATTTGTTCATTCATTCTTTAGTTTGGTTCTTGGCACCCTCTTTAGCATTCTGTATGTACTGGATTAGTGGAAGAATGAATGAACCCATCTGTTACATGGTAATGTTTCTTTTCTAAAAGCTAATCGTTTTTATTAAGGACAGTTTACACATATAGTTAAGTTTGTTCTTGGTCACTTTTCCTTTTTCTTTTTCTTTTTCTTTTTTTTTGTTTTTTGAGATAGGGTTTCTCTGTGTAGCTTTGGAGCCTATCCTGGCACTCGCTCTGGAGACCAGACTGGCCTTGAATTCACAGAGATCCACCTGCCTCTGCCTCCCGAGTGCTGGGATTAAAGGCATGCGCCACCAATGCCCAGCCCTTGGTCACTTCTTGAGTTTATCAAATCATTTAATCTGATCGTCTATATTGTCATCAGTCTCTTGAAACTTTTCTAAAAGGACTGATTTTAGTGAGATCCTCAAGTAGTCTGTGGACTTAATTCTTCATAATTATTTTTAAGTGAGGCTTTGGATATCTGTAATAATAAAGATGGAAATAGCACCTTGATGTTGATAGAGTTTTACTTGTAGATGCCCTCCTGGGTAAACTATCCACTAGATAAGCCAGTGAGTATCTCCTTCCTTAAATAAAACCACTAGTGATTGCAGATTCTTTTTTATTTCCCCCCTCCCCCAGCAATGAATACCAAACTGCTTTTGGAATTTCAGAGTTTTACCATTTATCTTTTTTTTAATGTTTTTATTCTTCAAGAATTTCATGCAGTATATTTTTTTATCATATTCTTGTCCCTCCTCCAACACTTCTCACACACACACACACAGACACACACACACACAGACACACATACACACACACACAGACACACAGACACACACACACACAGACACAGACACACACACACACACACACACACACACAGACACACACACACACACACACACACACACACACACACACACAGACACACACACACAGACACACACACACACACACACACACACACACACAGACACACACACACACACAGACACACACACACACATACACACACACAGACACACACACACACACACACACACACACACACAGACACACCTCTTCCTTCTCACCCAACTTCATGATTTTTCTGTCTTAACAAAACCCAACCCACAAGCAAACAAGGAGTCCAATTTGTGTTGACCAACTACACCTGAGTGTGGGGCCGGCCCTGGAGCGTGGTCAATATACACTTAGCTTCACTCCACTGAAGGAAACTGATTTTCTCTCCTGCATACAGCTTCTTTGCCAGGGGAAGGACTATAATATGTCCACTTCCCCTTCTCTGAGCTGGAAGTTTGTCTGGTTTGAGCTAGTGAGGTCCTGTTCGTGCTATCCAGTCTTTATGAGTTCGTATGTGCACCTGCCCTGTTGTGTCCTTTGAAGTCACCCACCACCCTGGGTTCTTAGCATCTTTCTACCTCCTGTTCTGCTTAGATCCCTGAACCATGAGCGAAGCATAGGCATCCCATTTAGGACTGAGTACTCCAAAGTCCCCTTTTCTCTGCACACTGTCCAGTTGTTGGTCTCTGTCTTAGTTATCATTTACTACAAGAAGCTTGTCTAATCTGAAGTTCTGGTTGGAACTCAGTTCAGGCAGTAAGCAGTCCACATCCAGTCCAGTGGGTCCCATTTATCTCGAAGCATAGCTGAATATCCTTTTTCTGAAATGCTTGAAGTCAGAATTCTGGAAAATTTTCACATGTGTAATTATATGTTTTTTTTTGGGATTCAAGACTGAACATAAAATTCATTTGTTTCATGTAATTCCTTACCTTCATTTAGGCATGCCTGCAGTTTGAAACAGTCTGATGTAGAATTTTTTAAGGTTAGGGATTTACAAATTAGGAATGCTTAATATATACTCATTAATTGCTTGTATTCTTGTTGTAAAAATATTGTGATCTAGGAATGTAGCTCAGAGTGCTAGCCTAGCATGCTCAAAGCCCTGGGTTTAATCCCTAGTACTGTATAAACTGTTATCTCAATATTTGGCATGTGGGGAGCAGGAAGATTAGAAGTTTAATATATGAGGATCTTGAGTTATAAGACAGCCTGGACATTTGGACTTGTGTTAAAAAAAAAAAAAAAGCAGAAGAAAACATAGTCTTCTGAATTTAAATATGTATTAAATATAAAGACAAATATAATTCGAAACATTTTTGTTTTTCAGCCATCTCTTTCAACACCTTCAAGTGCTTCTAAAGTAAATACATCTGCTTTCCTAACTCCATTAGAACTCAAAGCTAAAGCAGAATCAGATGATGTGAAAAAAAGTCCCCTGGATGAACTTAGAGCTCAGATGAATGAATTACTGGGTATGGTAGATGCATTGAGAAGGGATCATGGGTAAGTAACTCTTACTTTTCTCTTAAGCCTGCCCCCCAACATATCCAAAGACTTCTTTTAGGTGTTGTCAGGTGAAGCCCCAATCTCCAGAGTACACAAGTGCACGTTTTCAAAGACATTTGTATTATAGCACTTTCAGCAAAAACCTTGGTTGGAAACTTGTTGCAGTGTTCTATTCTAGAAGATCTGTATGTACCTGTGTGCCTAGGTAGGAGCTGGCTGGGCACCGATATCATTAAGTCTTGAAAATCCTGAGAAAACTGCATTGGTGTTTTGGGAAGGATCCATATGCTCATACTTATCTTCTAGAGGACTTTGACCTGTATTTCAACCAGGCTTACATTATATGGTTACAAAATGAATGGTTTCTAACCCACAAGAGATCTCTAAAGCCTTCCTATTAACTCTAAAAGTATTTGTTGCTGTTTGTGTAGTGTTATGGATCAAGTCCAGAGTGTTGAGTTAATGCATTCTACTGCCATTGACCTATGTCCACAGCCCTGAAAGTTTTTGATATGGTATATAGTAGGAGATGCCTAATTAAAAGTTTTAGATCTAAAAGAAGTTCAAAAGATACCCTATTGTAGATCCCTCCCCCCCCTTTAATGAGGAAATCAGGGTGTAGAAGTAAAGCTACTTACCTAATAGTTGCACAGTTCTTCAATGGCAGAGCCAACACTCAACCTTGTTTCTTACTGGTTTACAGATCTTTTGATCTATTGATATTTTAATGATAATCTTAGAAGTTCAATGAATAAATCAGATGAAAGATCAGCTAATCTAATTAAAGAGGATGAGTGTGCTTATCCCATCTCATTTGTATACATTCCTCCCCCAAAGGATTTCTTAGAATAGGATATAAAATTCATGCTTAGACCCTGAGTTTAATTTTAACTGTTTCTGCCTTAATACGCACTGGTCCTAGAATTCTGTATGATGAAAAGTAGTATTAACAATATAAAGTAGGGCCTGGTATGGTGATGGATGCCTTTAATCCCAACACTCTGGAGGCAGATGTAGGGAAAATCTCCTGCGTTCAAGGCCACCTTAATCAACACAGTTCTAGGTTAGTTCAGGGCTGTGTAGACTCTACATCAAATAACAAAATAAAAATAAATTAAAAAATAGCAGATAGGGACAAAGATTTTATTTAGGGTAAGTACTGAAATATATTATCTCTTGTATATATTGTGATTGTAGAATTTGTCATTTGATATGCCAGGTCTTCCTTGAGTCCTTTGGTTGATCTAATTTGAAAAAAAAAAAAAAATTCACGAATTCTGTACTACACATGGTAGAAACTGTATGCTCATTCCTCTCTAAATGTTGAATACCTCCTACCAGTTACAAAATTCTCTTGACTTGTAAGTTTTGTTGCTTTACACGTTGGATACCAAGTCTACTCCTTTGAGACAGATATCACATAGCTCTGTCTGGCCTTGTACTCTCACATTTAGTATGACCTTGAACTCTTAATTCTCCTGTCTCATTGTGTCCAGTGCTGCTATTACAGGTGTGTGCCACCACACGTAGCCCAGGGTTAGGATTTTTAATGAAGTAGCACTTGCATACATAAATTGCCTGTAGGTTCTCTTAAATTATCTGTAGAATGAGAACAATAGTTTTGATTTATTGTGTGCAATTACATATTTTAGAAATCTTTGCAAAGATTATTTTTCATCATCTCAAATTTCTCTGGAAAAATGAAGGTAGATGAAAGGGATTTTGTTTTGTTAAATCTAAAATCAGAACATTAGCAAAAGAATGTGTAAACGACACATATTGGTATACTAGTTGAGAAATGTACAGTGTGTAAGTCATGATGAATGATTGTGGCTACATAAACAGCATCAGTCTGTCCATGAAATGGAAGGTGGGAACAAATCAGAAATAAACATTCAGTGTTAGATTATGAAACCAGGATAAAAATAATACTGTCTTTAAGATATATTTGGGCTAGTGAGATAACTCTAAATAAGTTTGGTGTCTAAGATCTACATGGTGGAAGGAGAGAACTGACTCCATACTGTGTTGTTACCTTATGCTTTCTATGGGGAGGTTAAGGGGGTGTCTCAGGATTTCTATTTAGTGAGGAGATACCATGACCATGGCAACTCTTATAAAGAAACATTTAATTGAGGGGGCTTGCTTACAGTTCAGAGGTTCAGTCCATCATGGTGCTATGCAGGTGATGGAGCTAAGAGTCCTGCATCTTGACTCAGGCAACAGGAAGTGCACTGCCACACTGAGTGAAGCTTGAGAAAAATACCTCAAAAACTGCCCCCAGTGTCACACTTCCAACAGAAGATGTGGCCTTGATTAAAGGTGTGCCCTCCAGCCTCAAGGTCTGGATTAAAGGCATGTGTCATCCAGCCTTCTCCAGCAAGACCACACTTCCTCCAGCAAGGCCACACCTCTAATAGTGCCACTTCCTGTGAGCTTATGGGGGCCAAATATGTTCACACTGCACAGGAAGAGGGAGAGAGAATGAGAGAACCGGAGTGTGCAACATTTGTAATTGTAGATGGTTGTGAGCCACCATGTGGGATTTGGGAATTGAACACCCACTTCTTTCTTTCTTTCTTTCTTTCTTTCTTTCTTTCTTTCTTTCTTTCTTTCTTTCTTTCTTTCTTTCTTTCTTTAAGATTTTATTATTTATTATGTACACAGTCTTCTGCCCGCATGCCATCAGAGGGCGCCAGATCTCATTCAAGGTGGTTGTGAGCCACCATGTGGTTGCTGGGAATTGAACTTAGGACCTCTGGAAGAACAGCCAGTGCTCTTAACCGCTGAGCCATCTCTCCAGCCCCGCTTCTTTATTTTATATGTATTTTGTGTGTGATATTGTATGTGTGTAATTACTTTGACCATGTCTACCTCTTACTACCCCCTTTCTAAGCCATCATCCTTAGATGCTCTCAACTATGTGTTCTCTTTTTTATTTACTTACTTTTAATAACCCTCTGGGTCCAGCTGCACAAGGACGAAACGTCATCCATTGGAGCATAGGCAAGCTATCAGGGTCCAAAACCCTGAAGAAACTGATTCTTCTCTCAGCAGCCAGAAACTGCCAATAGCTCCTGAGCTTCCTCAGTGAGGCTAGAATGTTAACTGAGAAAGACAAACCCTTGCTTTTTGTGACAGGGCCCCCATGTTATCCTTAAATTCATTACATAGTGGAGGATGACCTTGAACTTTTGAACTCCCATTACCCCCCCCCCCAAAAAAAAAAAAACAAAAAACAAAGCAACAACAAAAACATCTGAGATAAAACTGTCAGGCCCAGGTTTTTATGTTTTCTATGAGAATTTTTCTCAATAGATCTTGTAAATTTTTTCAATTTATTTTTCTTTTTTTTTTTTTTTTCCTGTATGTATGTCTGTGTATCATGTGTGTGCCTGGTGCTTGTGGAAGCCAAAAGAGGGTATTGGCTCCCCTGGGAAGGAGCTGCAGTTTTGAGCCACCATGTGAGTGCTGGTAACTGAACTTCAATCCTTTAGAAGAGCAGTCAGTGCTCTTAATACCTGAGCCACCCTTCCAGCTCCTTTTGTAATAATTTTTAAGCCATTTCTGTATGTTGCTCTTTAGGAGAATTTATCTAGGAAATATTAAAAGACAGAAGTCTATACATGTCAGTTTAGAAATTTGCTATACTTAGAGATATTATTACTATGTGAATTCCCCTTTCTTGTTTTCTATGACCCCAGAACAACTAACCAATAAAACACTAGATATTTGAATACCAAATGTCAGTTTAAAGTGAAAAAATTGAGATACTATCCTCTGTCTATTTTGAGTCACTTTACTCCATGACCTCTGGGTGAATTTCTACTTGCTAAATAAACTACTTACACTATTTGGTTTTTGGAGACATGGTTTCTCTGTGTAGCTTTGGAGCCTATCCTGGCACTCGCTTTGGAGACCAGGCTGGCCTTGAACTCAGAGATCTGCCTGCCTCTGCCTCCCGAGTGCTGGGATTAAAGGCATGCACCACCAACGCCTGGCTACTTACACTATTTTTTAAAAGAAAAAAAATAAAAGTAAAATTTAACAGCTTGAATATATTTTAAAAACTTCTGGGAAAAAAAAAACCAACAACAAATACTTACAGAATTACTATGTAGACATGTCCAAAATATATACTTAAACACTATGTATATTAGAAGGAATTGAAAAAGTAATAGCATGAGTTAAAGATTGTAGATTATTGGTTGGAATATTTTGGTTTGGGGAATTTAATGTAATACTTAATTGAAAGCAATAGACAGTAACTTGAAGTCCAGTTATCTTACCAGATAAATTGTAACTTGCCTTGTAATTAACCTGGTGATAGTCACTTTGTCATTTGTTTTGAGTACTGGGGTGTCCAGCCTACAAAATGTGTCTTAGGTGATTATGGAGAACTGCTTTTATAAGCCATGTTATTTATTTCTCTGTCTCTAGAAGCTTTGAATTTGCCTAGCTGTCTGTCTGTCTATCAATCATCTCTCTGTCTGTCTATCTATCCTTTTTTAAAAGACAAGATTTTCTGTGTAGCTTGGCTATCTTAGAACTTGCTCTGTAGACTGGTATGCAGGGTGGCCTTAAACTCAGAGATCTGCCTACCTCTGCCTCTCTAGTGCTAGGATTAAAGATGTGTACCACCACTGCCTGGCTTAATTTCTTTATCTTAGATACTTTTGTCACTCCCCATTCTCCCCCCATTTAGCTTTCTGTTGATTCTTTGTGGACGACACAGCATGCATCTCAGTCCCACTCATCTCCCTGTCCTCCACATCTCCCCCCATGCAAAATAAAACAAAATAAAATTTGAAAGAAAAGAAAAATCTCTTTGTGGAAACTGTAGTGTGGCCTGTTAAGTCACACAGTATATACCATTTAGTCCATTCATCTTTACTTGCAAGTGTTCATTGCAATGAATGTGTCATTGGTCTGGTTTCTACCATGTGGGTGCTGGAAACCAAACCCAGATCTTCTCTGTAAATGCAAGTACTCTTAATCACTAAAGTATTTCTCCAGTCCCATCCCCCAATTTTAGCTCTGTTATGCCCCACCCTACCCCACCCTCACAACCCAGAACCCTCTATAATAGTAAGTTTTATTATGACTTTTTCTAGTGGTCTCTAGTGTTATTTATATGGGGAGGGAAAAAATGACACCAAAGACATTTATTTTTATTATTGTGTATGTTTCTGTTTGTGGTTATGTGTATGTGAGTGTATTCCCTACCAAGTCCAGAGCGGGACATCAGGGTCTGCTGGAGTTGAAGTTATGAGTGGTTGTAAGTCACTTCATGTTAGTGCTGGAACTAAACTCAGATCCTGTGGAAGAACAGAAAGTGCTGTTTTTGTTTGTTTGATTTTCATCTTACATTGAACTACTCAAACTAAAGAATTTGAAAGTTTTCTAAATGAACATGGTCATTGTTCCTAGGAACTTATTTGTTGGGTGCTGTGTGTGTGTGTGTGTGTGTGTGTGTGTGTGTGTGTGTGTGTGTGTGTGTGTGTTAGTTAGTTAACATCAGTGAAATAGACTGTAAAACTGACCGGTAAACTTTGCCTTTAGGAAAGAACTGGAAAAGCTACGCAAAGAATTAGAAGAAGAGAAGGTCATGCGAAGTAATCTGGAGGTAATGCATTTCCAGTGTTAGAAAATGTGAGGGTTTGCTTTTTCCCATCTCTCCACTGTGTGGTTGGCTCTGTTGCAAGTTGTCCTCTCCTACCTCAAGTGAACACTGCACCATTTCTTAGTAGCAATTTCCTAAGTTCCTTATGGAATCTATAACATTGTTTTATTTATGCAGTTAAAAAGATTCTTTTTTCTTTCTGTTTTGAGAACCACACATGAGGAAAGGTTCAGGCGCTGGGCTGTAGTCCCAGACAGTAATTGTTCTAAGTGCTAATTCAGGACAGTGTGTGAAGCACCTGGTATCTAAGGGAAAGCACTTTGTGGCACTCACTTGCATTTGCCACTGGAGAGACTACATTATTCTGGGGATAGCTGGAAATTACTCTTTCTTTCTTTCTTTCTTTCTTTCTTTCTTTCTTTCTTTCTTTCTTTCTTTCTTTCTTTCTTGATTTTATTTATTATGTATACAACATTCTGCTTCCATGTATATCTGCACACCAGAAGAGGGCACCAGATCTCATAACAGATGGTTGTGAGCCACCATGTGGTTGCTGGGATTTGAACTCAGGACCTCTGGAAGAGCGGTCGGTGCTCTTAACCTCTGAGGCATCTCTCCAGCCCTACACTTAGTTTCTTTATCTTAACTTTTCTCCTTGTTTTTCTCTTCACTTGTGTTCTGCCTCTTCTGAGCCTCCTCTTCTTGGTCACTACCACCGTCACACCTCGTCTACTTTGCTTCATTACTTACCTTTAATGTCTTGTCAGAGAATCAGAAAGTGTGTTTTCTAAATTTCCTAACTGAAAAGGGCTACTTCACAGCTCCATATCCAGTGGGCTTAGATATTTCTGGAACCTGCAAGGAGCTGTGAGGATTACTAATCATACTACAAAGATGGAGCAGGGTTTAGAATGATGGTATAGCAGTGAACACAGCTAGAGTCATGTTTTTTATTATTTGCCCTGTGGGAATCCTTATCCTCTGTAGCTCCCTGGGATCAGTGTATGTTGTCTTGAAGGTACTTTGTCAGTTACCACAACTTCATTGATACCTGACAGGTCTGCCTTTGGCACCTTTGTTTCTTTATATGAAAATACTCATTCCTCCTGCACCATTTTTATTTAAAGACAAAGCCTTTCTTCATCATCCAGCTTCCCCCTTGATCTGTTATAGTTGTTTTCACTTTTTATTTGGGGTTCATTTGCCACAAGACAGAAATAGCTCTCACTCTGCCTGCTAAAAATGTTCTACATTTTCCATCTCGGATTCTTTACCATGAAATCAGTTTGTGTGTTGTCTGTGGGTCGTGGTCCCGGTCGCCCCCCCCCCCCCCATTTCTTGAGGCAGGCTTTGCCTTAAACCCACTGCAGTATTCCTGTCCCCGACTCCCAAGTACTGTGAATACAAACAGGGGACACCGCATCCAGCCTCAACCCTGTGCATTTTACGTTATACTTGCTGATGGCAGATCTGGGTCTCTTCTTCAGCTTCTGAGCATGTCACATCTTACCATTACCATTTTCTAGGAGTTTTAGGGTCAGTGACCCTGCATTCTTCCTACATTCTCTTTCCTTTTCCTTTCAGGTGATTTTTCCTTTCATTGTGTTTGTGTGCAAGGGGTGAATGCATGTCTCTGGTTTTCTTCCAATACTTCAAATGCTTGTATCACTTAGCATTGTTGTTCTAGATAAAAGAAATACATTACTTTTTTTAAATTTCTTGCTGTTTTGGAACTTGAATAACTATATTTCCTGCTGACACTCTCATTCAACAGTATTAGTTTTTGCACTCTGGGGAATTAGATTTTGATGTTAAAATTAGAATTCCGAGGCTGCAAAGTGTGGTCTTGTGGTGCAGAGAGGCCAATTTAGACTGTACTAAAGGTATTTTATGTTGTATAATTTATGCTTTGTTTTTAGGTGGAAATCGCAAAGCTGAAGAAAGCTTTTCTGTCTTCTTGAGGTGGTGTGGACCCAGTGTTCTTAATGCTCCAGGGATTTAGGAGCAACACCTTGAACTTAACTGACTTGTTAAGACAACAAATGTGGTGTTGTGGTGAAGAAATGAGAGGACATGAACTATGGTATCTATTGAAAAGTTGGGGGGGGTGACAAATTTTTTTATATATTTTGTTTTGCCAATATGAAAAAAAGAGGCCTTATTTCTTACTGTGCTGGGATAGCAAACATTTCTGTTGTTTGCTTGAAAATACTACTGAATCTGTATAAAAAGGAATGAAAGTTCACAATAGTTTTTTTTATTGAGACTTGTATTATTTTTAAAGAGTTCTATACTATAAATATCGTACTATCTTTACAAATAAGCTGTAAGATAAACTATTTGAGATGGACAGGTTAGCTTTATAGTAACTAGAATCACTGCTTTCCTGTAATATATAAGGACATAAACTTGTATGCATACACTACATATACCACAACACACACACACACACACACACACACACACACACACACACATTTTTAACTTCTTACCCAGGGTTACACTGTTGTGCCTGTTTGTCTGCAGTGCTGTTTGTATATTGGGTTATAAAATAGGGATTCCTAGTTACCAGGTTCCTCACCTACCACATAATTAATTATTAATGAAATAACACAAAAAAGTAAATTAAACTTCTAGAGTGTTCTATAATGCTCATACTATAGGATTCGTTAAAGGAAGTTAAAATATACTGGATTAAGCTTTGAGAAAATAGGAGCTTTGTTCTCAATTCATGTGGCCTAAGGAATCGAAAAATGTCATGCTAGTTCTTATATGTGCCTAGACACTGCAGCACATGTGGGATATGTAAGCACCAGCCTTATTGCTGTTTCTTATGCTCATTCTGCAGTCTTAAATATAACTCATTTCATTATCTTATATTTAGCTCATTGTATCCTTCCTTAATTTTCACTAATGGTTATCTTAGGAAACAAAGCCTCTAAACCCAGATGTTTTCAAAATTGCAGAATGAGGGTCCATATTGGAACGCTATCATGTAAACACTCAGGCTTTACAGACATAATTCATCTAATAAAACAAATGAACTCCTAGAGATATTTTGGACTGTTACTTATGTAAACCATTAAAAGAGTGTTAGTATTTCACAAATAGTAACATTATAGGTTATGTAAATCAAATGTAATTGACCATATTGAAGGTCATTTCAGAATGGATGCTTAGCTATTCTTCAGCATCACAAATCAACAGTTGAACATCTTCAACCAGATCAACTGCATTCAGGGTAGTATGGCTCAGACCAGACAAACATTTAAAAATGTTGTATCTGTAGGGCAACATGTCTAAAAGCAAAGAGGTTAGTTTTAAAATGGGAAATGCTTTTATTTGTTAAAAATCAAAAGTTAGTTTTTAAGGTTTACTTTAGTAAATCAATGAAGGTATCATGCTTCTTAACAAAAAAAAAACACAATACTTTTCTTTACATTTTAATCTTAAAATAGAAAAGTCTTTTTTAAATGAGATTTCTTGTGTTGCTTCAAATAGAAGAGAACTGAAGTAGAAAATAATACAATTGCCAACCCCAAATTACACTTGATTAACTTCTGGGGACAGCATTAATTACACATCAAGTGTGCATTCTAGCTTTTTTGGTTGTTTGACAAAGGGTCGTAAATATCCTGGGTTGGACTGGACCTTGTTATGTAGCAAAGATCATTTGAAATTTCTGATTCCTCTGCCTATGTCTCCCAAGTGCTAGGATGACAGACTTGCCACTGTGCTTAGCCATTTTAACCATTTCAGGCTTAAGTTCATCTAATGAGGAGTTACTGATGAACAAAATTGTTCCATTTTATCTTTAAATGAATTACTTTGTTTCTTGTTAATAAATTAGCTCTTAATGACAATCTTCAGATGAAAGTAAACCATCTTACCCTAGAGATCATCCTCTGTGGAGATTTGTCTCCACCCACACTGCTGGGTGGGAATGGCTCCAACAGCTCAAGCTGTGTTATTTTCCCATTGAAGATTAATAGAAAAGAAACATAAATATTCAACAGTAGGTAAGTGACTAATGTACACTTTCTGGACAACTATATACCTTATAGATGCTAATTAAAACATAAAAATGGGATATATTTCTAATAGAAAAACAGATAAGAGAAAACTGAATATATGTGATATAAAATGAGTAAGGAAAATAGAAGCACAACCCCTTATTGTATGCCAAATTATCATGCAAAATTTGGTTCCTTTCTGAACTATTATGTATCATTCATCTGCTTGGTGATCTTGGCCCTGGCAACACATACATTTTAATACTTATAAGCTGTTAAAAAGGTTTTTGGGAGTCAAGTATGGTGACAATATGCCTGTAACTTGGAGACTGAAGAAGGAAAATCATGAGTTTGAGGCCAGCCTATGCTGCATAAGGACCACAAGAAAGTGTTGTGGTGGTGGTGGTGGTATTTTGCACTAGTTGACATACTGTCAGAATGGCAGTAGGCGTTGCAGTACATACATGCTTTTGCCTTCTCAGTCAGAATGGAGAAGTCATACTGGCTCCCCCCCCCCCCGTCTGTTTTTCTGCATTTAACGAAAGAATTCAGAAAAAAATGAGCAAGCTTGAACTTATTTAAAGGGAAAAATGATTCTTTTAAAAATAGTAATTTGCCAGTATTTTCCCTTGTATGGGAACTTTTACTATTCCTAAAGTTAATGTCACAAAATGATAGTAATAATAATAACTTCTATTTTGAGGTAAATCCTCCCCACATATGAGTATAAAAGACAGCATTGAATCTGTCATTGCCAAATTACTAGTGAATGTATAGTTCAGTTTTGCTGTTCTTGAAACACAATACTACTAAGTTTGTAATGGAATTTCAATGTTATTTTGGTGTGTTTGTGACCACTAAGCTGATTTCTTACTATAAAGCTGTTAGCTCTATGAAACTGTGCAGGACTTCTCTGAAGATGCCGAGAGAGAATGGGCCTGGTTTTAACAGAGGACTTTTTTTTTTTTTTTTTTTTAAACAAAACACTTCTTACTGTGATCACAGACAAGAGAAACGTTTCAAGTGATCTGTAGATTTTTTTCGATGAATGTTTTATGCTTGCTTGCATTTAAACTTGAAATGTATGAACAGAATGAGACAATCCTTACGATCAGAATTGAGGAGTGTTACAGTTGAATGGCCTTGTGCTGTAGCAATAAAATGACCAAGTGCAATGACTTTAATAAAAATCATCTTTCAAAAGTTGCTGCTATGAATATTTTTAGTTACATAATTCTATCCTGTGTAGCCTATCTTGCCTTCAGTAGCTGTTAATGTGATGCAGTTGATGTTTTGACAGTCTAACATTCCACCACCCCCCCCCCCCCGTGTGTGTGTGTGTGTGTGTGTGTGTGTTTCAGAATAATATACTCAGTTTTTATAGGTGCTGTAAAAAAAGAAATGAAAGAAACCATGCTTTTCCCTCAATAAGAAAAATGAATAATAAAAAGAATTGTATTGATACTTGTGTCTGTCTTCATTGGTTATTGTTTATCTTAGTTAATTTTTCTCTTGTGATTAAGCACCATGACTGAGGCGTCTTATAAATGACAGCATTTGGCTCATGGTTTCAGAGAGTAGAGTCCATGACGGCAAGGCAAAGGCATAATAAGAACAGCTGAGCTCTCATGCTGATCCATAGCAGGGGCTGAGAGAGACACACACAGGGGATCCTCAAAGCCTACCCTCAGTGACACACATCTTCCAACAAAGCCACATCTCTCAGCCCTTCCCAAAACAGTCCAGCAGCTGGGCACTACACGTTCAAATATGAGCCTATAGGGGTACTCCTACTCAAACCACCATGTTATTCATCATGGGCTGATTTTAAGGATGATGACATTTATTTGTTTTACTTTGAATTTTTTTTTTAAATGCCCAAGTTATGGCATTGCAAGTTCTGGCTGACTGGATTTTGCCATTCTGAGTAGCAGTTTCATTTGAAAATGCTTGGATAGTTCCTTCCTCACAGGATGGGAGAATTTGAGGTTCTGTGAGGTGTCTTGTGGAGTGCTTGGTTCAGAGCTGGGTCCCATCTGTCAGAAGTGTCTTATTCAGTGGTGGTGTGATGCAGATAAACTAAGATCAGAAGACTTCTTCCTCTAGTTTGGAATACAGTATTCCTTTCTGGAGGTGGAGGTGGGGTTGGCTATTCCATTTGTGGGACATACTTGAAGATAGCAGCCCCTTCAGAGAATACTTAAATGACACCAGTTTGTCCCAGGCTAGGATTTTACAGACTGGAAATAAGAGCTGTCAGTGTGAGAGCTCTCTACATGTATTCTTCTGTCTTCTGAAAGAACTTAAGTTCAGTAGAGCATGGAGTTTGGAGGAAGATCTAAGACTGCCACTTACAAAGGTTGCTCTTGAGGCCTCGGTTGCCCATTTGACTCCCGTAAGCGCACCTCATAACCTTATTGATTTCTTAATTCACAAAGTCCACATGATACAAAAGTGGGCAGTAAAAGGCTGGGGATGTCACTTAGTGGGAGATTACTTGCCAAATATTTACCTGGCCTTGGGTTTAATAGACAGCAGCAGAAATTTTGGCAAAAAAAACAAAAAACAAAAAAAACCAAGAAAACAAACAACCCCCCCCCCAAAAAAAAAACCAAAAATCCCCACCCCACTCTAAAACCCACGTACCCTGGCTAAGGTTGCCTTAAATGTTTGCTGGAAGACTGAGAAATAAATTTGCTACAGCATCTAAATTAGAAATGAGTAGTCTTAGGTTAAAATTTTCAAGTTTTTGTCATTTTGCTCTTGGACTGAGGATTGAAACTCAAGGATTCACACATTAGGCAAACACTGTTCCACTGATACCTTGAAGCAACCTTTTAAAAATGCCGTATTTTTATTATGTGCATGCCTGTGTAGGTATGAATTATATAGCTTCTCACAGAAGCCACAAGAGGGCATTCAACTTCCTGAATTTATTGGCAGTTGTGAGTTGACTGGTGGATACCACTGTAAACATTTGATTGCTGAGCCATCTCTCTGGCTTCAACCCCAGCCCTTTGAGTCAGAGTCTCCAGCAGACCTTGCGTTTGAAACCTTCCAGCTGCTTCAAGTGCTGGAATTATAGGTGTCTGCTTCCATGTTTGGATTCTAATTGCTTTCTTGGATCTGCATAAATACAGGGCAAAACTTAGTTTTATAGATAAATGCTGAGCAAGGTTTGAGTCATGCAATCTATTGTCTAACTCAACTTTGTGCAGATGGCTTTTTCTGAAGGTAGAATCACTAGATCAGTTCTATTCTAGTACAAAAGCAGACACTGGCTTAACTCAAGTGGATCTTTTAGGGCTATACCCTCAAATCTTTACTTCTGTCATTAATATTCTGTTACTTTAATAGCACTATTAATTTACTTGGCTTATATATAGAAAGTAAGTTTGTAAATAGATAATAGCATTTTAAAATATAGCCAGTAATTTTCATTTGAAGGCTAGTGTACAAAGTAGTGGGTTTCTTTATTGGCTGTGTGTGTCTACATGAATGTGGGGGCAGGTGCATGTATATCAAGCCCTTCCTGTGGCTGTGTGTATGTGTGTACACATAACACATTGGGGCAGGTACATGTGTGTCAAGCTCTTAGGAACAACCCACCTAATTTTTGAGACAGTGTCTTGCTTAGCTTAGAACTCACAGATTTTTCTGGTCGGGAAGCCCTCCACATCCTGTGTCCCATTCCACTCTACAAGGATGCTGGGGATCCATACTTCGATCCTCTTGTTAGCATGACAAGCATTTATGTGACTCAACAGTCTTTTTGGCCTTTGTTAGACAGTTTTGAAAATGTGTGATTATATCTTGTTTGCAATCATTCTCCTCCCCTGTTCTTTCCAGAACCACTCCCTTCTGGTTTCCTTCCTTTGTCCAAATAGTTCCCTTTCTGTTTATCACACATATTCCATTACACTACTTCCAAGGTTCCTTCCCTCTCGTCACCGCCATTCTAGTTTCATGGCCTACAAACATACGCAAGATACATACACAAATGTATATATGTTTAATATCTCAAGTACGTGTTCAGAGATAAAATGTCTTTCTAGGTCTGCCTGACTTTGCTTAGCATAACAACTTCTGGTTCCATTTTCCTGCAACTGTCATCATCGCTATAGCTGCGTAATTTTTGTTGTGTATATGCCCATGAGTGTTTATGAAGTTAGGAGCCTCAACACTGCACACACATTGTCCCACTTGTAACTTCTTGATGAATTGTTCACTTCATTGGTAAGTTTATCTCTTCTGATTTTGTTTTAAGTCTATGTTACCATACAACAGAACAGCTACCCCAACTCATGTTGAGCTTCCATTCACTTGCTGGGTTGTCTTCAGTCTGTGGGGTATCTTTGGCAGTCAGCTGTGTTCCTAGGAGACAACAGAGTTAAATTTAGTTTTTCACTCTGCCAGCCAGTCTGTCATTGGTGAGTTCAAGATGTATTAAGTTTATTATTCAAATAAGCTTACTATGTTTTAAGTTTTTGTTGGTGGTTTTTGTGCTTGGTTGAGCTATTTGATTTTTTTTCTTTTCATTAATTTTAGGTTTAATTAATTCTTGGTTTACTGTGTTGGATATAATTGATTACTTCTTAGCTCTACTTTACCTATGACTCTCATGATATTTATTTGTTCCTGTGATCTCACAATTGAAACTGTCTTTTCTGTGTGGTATTCCTTTAAATCTTTTATGACTGCCCCTGCAGACATGTAGTCTGGACTTGTGCTTAAGTGTCCTTATTGCTCCATCAACTTTTAAAGATAGCTTTGTGGGATACAGCACTCTTGGTTGGCTTGCAGACCTTGGAGTATAATTACATGCTTTTCTGTCATTTAGGTTGCTTACAGGCAATCCCACAATATTCTGATGTTTTCTGCCATTATAGGGGAGTTGGCATTTTGCCCTTACAGTTTTCTTAATTCTTTAATTACTACTCATATTTACATATCCATCTCCCCTATTCCCCTGGCCTCCCCATCCTCCCATGTTCCCCACCAACTCCCCCCCCAATGGCCCCCCCAACTCCTCCCCAGGGATAGTGAGGCCCTCCATGGGGGATGTTCAACGTCTGTCATATCATTTGGAGGAGGGCCTAGGCCCTCTTTGCTGTATCTGGACTGCAATAGTATCCCTCCATAGGGAATGGGCTCCCAAAGTCCATTTGTGCTCTCAGGATAAAGACTGACTCTGCTGTTAGAGGAGGCATAGACTGTCTTGGGCTTCTAGCTGGCACCCACATTCAGAGGACTTGGTTTGGTCTAATGCTGTTTCCCCAGCTTTATGACTAGGGTCTCCATGCTATCAGTAGGTAAGGTCCACTGTTTCTACAGGTTTCTCCAGCCCCATCTTGGCTCCTTTGCTCATCCCTCCTCCCTCTCCACAACTGGATTCCAGTAGTATGGTTCAGTGCTTAGCTGTAGGTGTCTGCTTCTGCTTCCATCAGCTACTGGATGAAGGCTCTAGGAATGCTAACCAAGGTAGTCATCAATCTCATTATAGGGGAAGGGCATCAAAGGCATCCTCTCCACCAGTGCCTAGATTCTTAGTTGGGGTCATCCCTGTGGATCCCCGAACATTTCCCCTGCGCCAGACCTCTCTCCAAACCTGCACTGTCTCCCTCTATCAAGGCATCTCCTTTCCTGCCCTCCTCTATTCCTCCCGTCTCAGTCCTCTCGTTCTCCTCCCCCCTCCTCTTCTTCCCTTTCCACTTCCTCTGCTCTCTCCTGTGCTTCCACGTTGCTCAGGGGTTCTTGTCCCCACCCCCTTCTTCAAGGGACTATGCAATCTTCTCTTAGGGTTCTTGTTTCCTAGTTCCTCTGGCAGTGTGGATTGTAGAGTGGTAATCCTTTGCTCTATGTCTAAAAATAAAAAAAAACGAGTGAGTACATACCATGTTTATCTTTTTGTGTTTGGGTTAGCTCACTTGGGATGGTTTCTTTTAGTTTCATCCATTTGCCTGTGAATTTCAAGATTGCATTTTTTTTTTCTCTGCTGAGTAGTACTCCATTGTGTAAATGTACCACCTTTTCTCTATCCATTCTTCAGTTGAGGGACATCTAGGTTGCTTCCAGGTTCTGGCTATTACAAACAATGCTGCTATGAACATGGTTCAACATATGTCCTTGTATGAGTGTGCATTCTTTGGGTATATGCCCAAGAAAGGAATTGCTAGATCTTGAGGTAGACTGATTCCCATTTTCTTGAGAAACCGCCATACTGATTTCCAAAGTGGTTGTACAAGTTTGCACTCCCACCAGCAATGGAGGAGACTTCCTCTTCTCCACATCCTCTCCAGCATAGATTGTCATTGGTGTTACTGATTTTAGACATTCTGACAGGAGTAAGATGGTATCTCAGAGTGGTTTTGAGTTGCATTTCCCTGATGGCTAAGAATGTTGAGCACTTACTTCCTCAAGTGTCTTTTAGCCATTTGAATTCCTCTGTTGAGGATTCTCTTATTTGGTTCTGCACTCCAACTTTTAATTGAATTATTTGGTGTTTTGGTGGCTAACTTCTTAAGTTCATTGTATATTTTGGTGATCAGCCCTCTGTCAGATGTGGTATTGTTGAATATCTTCCTATTCAGTGGGATGTTGTTTTGTCTTGCTGACTGTGTCCTTTGCCTTGCAGAAGCTTCTGAGTTAAAGGAGGTCCCATTTATTGTCCATCCCTAACCCTGTACCATTTTTTTCTAGGGTAGCACCTACCTTCTCTTCTAGGATGTTCAGTGTGGCTAGATTTATGTTGAGGTCTTTGATCCATTTGCACTTAAGTTTTGTGCATGTTGATAGATATGGATCTAACTGCAATCTTCCACATGTCCGAATCCAGTTATGCCAACACCATTTGTTGAAGATGCTTTCTTTTTTCCATTGTATAACTTTAGTTTGTCAAAAATCAGGTGTTAATATGTGTGTGGGTTAATATCAGGGTTTTCAATTTGATTCCATTGGTCTATCTATTTTTGTGCCAATACCAAGCTGTTTTCAGAACTATGGCTCTATAATAGAGCTTGAAGTCAGGGATGGTGATGCCTCCAGAAGTTCCTTTATTGTACAGGATTGTTTTGACTATCCTGGGTCTTTTGTTTCTCCATATGAAGTTGAGTATTGTTCTTTCAAGGTCTGTGAAGAACTGTGTTGGGATTTTGATGGGAATTGCATTGAATCTGTAGATTGCTTTTGGCAAGATTGCCATTTTTACTATGTTGATCCTACCGATCCAAGAGCATTGGAGATCTTTCCATTTTCTGGTATCTTCTTTAATTTATTTCCTTAAAGACTCAAAGTTCTTACTATACAGGTCTTTCATATTTTTGGTTAGTGTTACCCAAGATATTTTATGTTGTTAGTTGCTATTGTAAAGGGTGATGTTTCTCTGACTTCTTTCTTAGTGCATTTATCATCTGTGTATAATAGGGCTACTGATTTTTTTTGAGTTAATCTTGTATCATGCCACTTTGCTGAAGGTGTTTATCAGCTATAGGAGTTCTCTGGTAGAGTTTTTCGGGTCACTTACGTAGACGATTATATCATCTGCAAATAGTGAAAGTTTGATTTCTTCCTTTCCAATTTGTATCCCTTTGATCTCCTTTTCTTGTCTTATTGCTCTAGCTAGAACTTCAAGTACAATATTGAAGAGATATGGAGAGAGTGGGCAGCCTTGTCTTGTTCCTGATTTTAGAGGAATCGCTTTGAGTTTCTCTCCATTTAGTTTGATGTTGGCTGTTGGTTTGATGTATATTGCTTTTATCATGCTTAGATATGTTCCTGTTATTCCTGTTCTCTCCAAGATCTTTATCATGAAGGGATGTTGGATTTTGTCAAAGGCTGTTTCAGCGTCTATCGAGATGATCATATGGTTTTTCTTTTTCAGTTTGTTTATATGGTGGATTACATTGATGGATTTTCATATGTTGAACCATCCTTGCATCCCTGGGATGAAGCCTACTTGATCATAGTGGATGATTTTTCTGATGTGTTCTTGGATTTGATTCACCAAAATTTTGTTGAGTATTTTTGCATCGATGTTCATGAGGGCTATTGGTCTGTAATTCTCCTTTTTAGTTGTATCTTTGTGAGGCTTGGGTATCAAAGTGATTGTAGCCTTGTAAAAAGAGTTTGGCAATGTCCCTTCTATTTTGCTTCTATTTTGTAGAACGATTTGAGGAGTACTGGAATTAGCTCTTGTTTGAATTTCTGGTAGAATTCTGCAGTGAAGCCAGCTGGCCCTGGGCTTTTTTTGGTTGGGAGCCTTTTGATGACTGCTTCTATCTCATTAGGTGTTATAGGTGGATTTAAACTGCTTATCTGTTCTTGGCTTAATTTTGGTAAGTGATATCTATCCAGAAAATTGCCCATTTCCTTTAAATTTTTGAATTTTGTGGAGTACAGGTTTTCAAAGGATGACCTGATGATTCTCTGGATTTCCTCAGTGTCTGTTGGTATATTCCCCTTTTTGTTTCTGATTTTGTTAATTAGCGTGCTCTCTCTCTGCCTTTTGGTTAGTTTGGATAGAGGTTTGTCTATCTTGTTGATCTTCACAAAGAACCAACTCTTTGTTTCATTGATTCTTTGTAATGTTTTCCTAGTTTCTACTTTATTGATTTCAGCCCTCAGTTTGATTATTTCCTGGTGTCTACTCCTCCGTGGTGAGTTTGCTTTTTTTTTTTTGCGCTAAAGCTTTGAGTTGTCCTGTCAATTCTCTAGTGTGACTATTCTCCAGTTTCTTCATGTGGACACTTAGTGCTATTAACTTTCCTCTTAGCACTGCTTTCAGAGTGGCCCATAAGTTTGAGTATGTTGTGTCTACATTCTCATTATGTTCTACAAAGTCTTTAATTTCTTTTTTTATTTCTTCCTCAACCCAGGAATGGTGCAATTGGATGTTATTCAATTTCCACAAGTTTGTAGGTTTTCTGCAATTTGTATTGCTGTTGAATTCTAGCTTTAAAGCATGGTGATCTGATAAGATATAGGGGGTTATTTCAATTCTTTTGTATCTGTGGAGGTTTGCTTTGTTGCCAACTATGTGGTCAATTTTAGAGAAGGTTCCATGTGGTGCTGAGAAGAAGATATATCCTTTTTTGTTTGGATGGAATGTTCTATAGATATCTGTTAAACCCAGTTGGGTCATACCTTCTGTTAGATCTTTTGTTTCTTTGTTAAGTTTCTGCCTGGTGGTCCTGTCTAGTGGTGAAAGCAGGGTGTTGAAGTCTCCTAATATAAGTGTGTGTGGTTTTATATGTGGTTTGAGCTTTAGTAATATTTCTTTTACAAATGTGGGTGCCTTCGTATTTGGGGCATAGATGTTCAAGATTGAGACTTCATCTTGATGGACTTTTTCTGTGATGAGTATGAAATGCCCTTCATCGCTTTTGATTGATTTTAGTTTGAAGTCTAATTTTTTAGATATTAGGATTGCTACACCAGCTTGTTTCTTGGGCCCATTTGATTGGAAAATCTTTTCCCAACCCTTTACTCTGAGGTAACGCCTGTCTTTGAAGTTGAGGTGTGTTTCTTGTATACAGCAGAAGGATGGATTCTGTCTTTGTATCCATTCAGTTAGCCTGTATCTTTTCATAGGCAGGTTAAGATAATTGACATTAAGGGGTATTAATGTCCATTGATTGTTGGTTCTTGTTTGTTTTGGATTTATTTTTGGTGGTGTCATTGTTTTTGGATTTTGCCCTCCTGTTTTCATGTTTGGTAAAATTGGATTATATATTGCCTATGTTTTTGTGAGTATAGTTTTCTTCATTGGGTTGGAGTTTTCCTTTCAGAATTTTCTGTTGTGATGGATTTGTGGATATGTATTGTTTAAGTCTGATTTTGTCATGGAATATCTTGTTTTCTCCATCTATAGTGATTGAAAGTTTTGCTAGGTACAGTAGTCTGGGTTGGCATCCATGCTCCCTTAGTGTTTGTAGGATATTTATCCAGGACTTTCTGGCTTTCAAAATTTCCATTGAGAAGTTGGGAGTGATTCTGATAGGTCTGCCTTTATATGTTACTTGGCCTTTTTCATTTGCTGCTCTTAATATTTACTCTTTATTTTGTAGGTTTGGTGTTTTGATTATTATGTGTCGAGGGGAACTTCTTTTTGTGGTCCAGTCTGGTGTTCTGTAAGCTTCTTGTACTTTCATTGGCATATCCTTCTTTGGTTGGGGAAGTTTTCTTCTATGATTTTGTTGAACATGTTTTCTGTACCTTTGAGCTGTATTTCTTCACCTTCTTCTATACCTATTATTCTTAGGTTTGGCCTTTTCACAGTGTCTCATATTTCCTGGATATTTTGTGTTAGGGATTTGTTGGACTTGAGATTTTCTTTGGTCGATGACTGTATATACTCTAGAGATTCTTCAACAACTGAGATTCTCTCTTCCATCTCTTGAATTCTATTGGTTATACTCACATCTTTAGTTCCTGGTCATTTATCCAGCCTTTCTGTTTCCATCATCTCCTCATTCTGTGTTTTCTTTATTGTGTCTATTTCAGCTTTCATGCCTTGAACTGTTTCGAGTGCTTCCTTCACTTGTTTGATTATTTTTTCTTGGCTTTCTTTAGATTCTTTAAGAGATTTGTTTATTTCGTGAATTTTTTTGGTTTGTCTTTTCCTCCACTTCATGTAAGTTTTTTGCTGTTTTTTCTTCTATTTCTTTAAGGGATTTTCTTGTTTCCTCTTTAAAGGTCCATCCTCTGTGTTGGGCTTTTCATATCTTGCTGGTGTTGAGTCCCTAGAGTCTGGTGGTGTCATATTGGTCTTTCTGTTGTTAAGTGTGTTCTTATTCAGTCTTCTTCCCATGTCTTCTTCCAGTGGGTGCAGGTGGGGTCTCTCTATCTCCCCTTGTCATCTGGTGGTGGTTGTGGGCCAAGACTTCATTGTCTGCAACTCTGGATGGTCTTGCCTCTCCTGGTAGTCTCCTCACTAGGAAAGGGTCAGGCCAGAGGCGGAAAGGGGAAGGAAGAGTGAGGTGTTTCCAGACTCAGGGAGCTTCTCCCTGCCTGGGCGGGTCCACTCTAAGCAGGTGCAGGCCCAGAGAGATCCGGGGTGAATGGGAAGTCGGGTAGGAATAGGACAGGAGCAGAGGGTACACTCCCGCCTGGTAGGGGTCAGGCTGGCGGAGGAGGGGGTAGGAAGCACTTATGCTGAATCTTAATGATGCTTTCTAATTAAATTATTGAGGGTCTCATGTTAATATATCTGTTTTTAAATTTAAAGTTCCCAGTCTCTGCTGAGATTTTCTTTAATATTGCTGACTTTGTCTTTTGTGTTGCTGACTTCCATCTCCAGGGGCAGGGTTAAATACACGTGCTTTTTTATGTCTTTTTTTCAGGTTATTGCTCAGTTTCATTTTACCTGGCATGTTACCTAGTTCAGTCTCTGAGTTTAGTAGTCTTGCTGCCTTGATTTTTCGTGTTCCTTGCAGTCTATTGTTATATTACATTGTATAGTGCTGTTGACTTGGATCTCTTTTCAAGTTTTAAATTGATGAATTGTGCTTAAACACTTTAAAGTCAATAAGTACAAACTTAATAAACTAATTTTATATTTATCTAACTTGTTTTTAACTTGAGAAAATTTTGTTTTTATTTTATTATGTGTTTAGTTTACTGCTTACTCTTTTCCCTCCATAAAATTCTTTTCCTCTTATCTTTCTTTCAACCTGTTTCTCCTCCCAGTCTCTTTCCTTCATCATTTCCATTTACCACAAAAGCCTCCATTGAAATCTCTTATGCCCTAGGAGGAAAACTTAGCAAGTATATAACACCAACATACATCTGACCCTTGAACAATTGAAAAGTTTAGTTAACTATACCATGAAGGAGGAAGAAGTGTGTTTAAAACTGTGCCACTGAAACAGGCTCAGAGAAGTTAAATGTCTTGACCAAGGTCACACAGCTAAAAGTGATGGAACTACAATAGCTCTGATCCCTCAGCTGACTTTGTAGCCAGTGCTCCTGATAAGCCATATTATAGACACCTCTCTGAGTGGATAATGCATAGGAAAGGAGGCAGAACATAATGGGCTCTCAGATTTCTTCCACTTTTGCTTTTTCCACTTGTGGTCCTTTACAAACTGAGTGTCAAATTCTTCCACTGGTAAGAGAACCTCCATAATTTATCAGGGTGATTTGCCATATCCTCTGCATGGCATGCTTACACATAGAGCATCAGGGGACATTTTTTGTCTTGTAGGCACATCATTGTAAACTCAAATGATTTTCATGGCTTCTCAGCAAAGAAAATCCCCAAGTTTTGCTCAGTCTCTAAAAGGAAATTAAATGGACGCTAGATGGCAGTCAAGGCTCAATGATTTTGGTGTCTTGTGGAAACCTTGTACTTGACGTAAAGTCATGGAAGGCTCCATCTACTGATTACCCTTTTCATTCCCTCAGCCTGACCACCTCAGCTTAACTGCCAGAGGTATGGGGCTGAGGGCCTTTGAATCAGACAACATAGCTTTGAAAACTGCCTCTCAAAATTAGTAGCTTTATGTGCCCAGAAATCATTCAAATCGTGTCATTTCTCTTACCATCAAGACACACACCAAAAAATTCCTGCAATAATTTAAAGCTATTTCTTCTTGTCATGCACTGGGGTGGAGTATAGAGGGCAGATAAAATGCCCTGATGTTTGGGGGAAATACTTAATTCCCACAGCAGCCACAGAGCTGATTGGCTGTTCTGACAGTCCAGTTGCATGTTGATGTGGAGGTAAGTGCCTTCAACCCAGGCTTCAGCAGACACACAAGTCCTTCCTCCATCTTGTCTTTGCCATCTACCACCCTTCACTCTGCTATTCTAGGTTCTGCTTCTCTATTTTTGTCCTGTAATGCACTTCTACAGCAACCAAGAGGAAATACATCTTTTCTACAATTCCTTATGTAATAACCTCACAAGAAGGCATGCTGTATCTTCTTGGTGAGTTTTTGGATAGGGCATCTCCTATTTTTCTGTTCCTCTCTTCTCCCAGGAACCTACAGTAATGCATAGGGCATACTACAGTCCAGGGAGGGTGGCTCATGGAGACTGTGGTAGCAGGACGATGTCAGAAGAAAGCACATTTATTTGCTGATTTAATTCTAAGTAGTTTTAAATGACTTTCATTTCTAAGAGAACATGAGGACTTGGGAGACAGAGGCAAGAAGTGATTTTGAGGCCCACTTGCTATCAGAGCTATATAGTGAAACCCTGTCCCGGAGGAAAAGAAAAAGTAAAAAGAAGCTCCCCCCCCAATCCCTATAGGACACTGAAGTGTCCCTCTTGTGGTAATGATATAAGCACAGGGTCACAATTTAAAACAATGACATGCTCATTTAAGAGATGTGCTGTGTAGGAGGACCCAAAAAGGTGAGGTGATGTCACACAGTTTTCCACAACTAGTTAGCAGAAGTACACATCTTGGAAAAGGGAAAGCTGCCATGTGTATCAGATGGCATTGACTCAGAGCTTACACAGGGTGTCAAACCAGAGACTCTTAACGATGTTTCTCAGATGTTGTGATAATTCATTTTCAGTGTCAACTTGAAGGTACTTGGAACCACCAAGCTGGCACACCTCTGGCATGTATGTGAGGCTCTTTCCAGAGATGACTGACTGAGGAGGGAAGACTCACCAGATGTGAACAGCACAGTTCCATTGACTGGAGTCCCAGGAGGAATACAATGGAGACAGTGAGCTGAACAGCAGCTTTCCATACCATACTGTCATTATGCCTTCCCTGCCAAAAAGGCCTCGTCTGCACCCTCCCGCCATGAGCCCAGATACATCCTTTCCTTCCTTATATTGCGCTTGTGTATTTTGTCACAGGCCAGAGAACAGTGTTCACACGTGAATGGGATTGTTTCTTCAGTCTTGCCAGGATAATGAACAGTGCTATGGAGGAAAATGAGAAATAGGGAAATGAAATAAAAATGACGAGCTTTCATTTTAGTTCACTGCACACCAATGATTATCCAGATAACTTGGACCCGTTGTACTTCCCTCACTCCAGACAACCTCTCTGTATGTTGCCTAAGCTGGTTTCAAATTTAAGATTCCTCTGCCTTGGCCTCTCAGAACCAGGATTACAGACATTACCAGTATATGTCTTTTCATTTTGTAAGACATGGTCTCACATAGCTCAGGCTGGCCTCAAACTTACAATGTAGTCAAGGATGACCTTGAACTTCTGGTAGTCCTGCCTCCATGTCCCAAGTTCTGGGATTATAAGTGTGGGCCTCCCATGCTTGGTTTATCTAGTACTGAGAATTGAACCCCAGGCTTGATGCTTGCTAAGCAAGCACTGTACCAACTGAGCTACCTAGCCTCACATCATTCTCCTAAGACTTATCTCAGTCTGCACATGCCATGAGTAGACCAACCCTAGGGTTCTCAGAAAATGAGTTCACCCTGGATGAATGATAACTTTCTATTGTAGAGAGCACTCATTCAAGTTACAGTAAGGAGGGAAGAAAAGGGAAATTGAACCAAAGAACACTGAAATAATTAGATAACACCCTCCCCACCTGGATTTGTTGTCCTAAATGGAACTTTTCTTGCCCTTTTTCTTTAGGATGATTTTTTTTTTTTTTAAAGCATGAAGCAGAAGACCCCTAAGCTGGGGATCTTAACATGCCCAACACTTCTTGTCAGTTCTCTATTAACTCTTTCAGACTCCCTTCTGTTCTGTTAGTCTTCTTCAAGACAGGAATGCTTAAAGCTATCTTAGCATTGCCTAGTAGTGGAAGAAGCCCAGTAGTAATGCTAACAGTGCTGGCTAACGTTTATCAAGGCCTTATGATATGTCAGGCTATAATCTGCTCTGTGCTACTGTAACACAGTACAGGCAAGAGGGCAATTTGTGAAGAACAGAAATTTATTTCTCCCACATGAGTTAAAGATTAAGGCACCCAAAGGGGAGGAGCAGGGGAGAACAAACTACATGCTGCTCTTTAAAAACTATTTTTATTTATCTGTATATCTCTGTGTGCATATGCATATGACTACAGTGCCCTTGGAAGCCAGAAGAAGGCATCAGATCAGATCATCCCCCTGGTGATGGGACTACAGGTGGTTGTGAGCCCCAACCCAGATGCTTAGGTCCTCTGTAAAACCAGCATGTGCTCTTAACTATTGAGTCATGCCCCAGCCCCTCCCCAGCTCCTCTTGTAAGAGCCTTAACAGAGCTTAGCAAAGAGCACTGTCTAAGCACTTCTTAGAGACCTCACATCCCATCTCAATGCCTGCCATCACATTCCAACTCCTGAATTTTGGAAGCAGCATCCGTAAGTGACAACATGCACACTAATCGATTTTAAATGTCCATGTAAGGCACTCATACCAAATCTTATTTAACTGCAACTAAAATCTAGGACACTGGGACTTTTCCATATAATCTTGTAAGTTAGGAGACAGTCTTCAAGTAACAGATCAGGGAGGGAATCGGGGACTATACCTGCTCTATATCCAGTCAGACATCCTTAGTGTGAGTTTTGTTTTGCTGTTTAAAAAGAGATGCTGTATCTCCATCCCAGGTAGAAAAAGGAGACGGGTAAATAGCAAAGATGCATGCTTGCCAAAGATGCTCATTCTCAGTTTGTAGAATCAACACCTGGGCTCACACAGCCCTAAGCTAGGTTTAGCCACTATCAATATGCTGATTAAAAAGATAATTGTAATAATGAGGCACAGAGAAAGATTTATTCAATATGGCCACATTGGGAAGATGAACAATTAAAAAGGTTCAATGACCCCAAGTCTTTATTTAGGGTCCTGATATGAGGTTTGGGTTTAAATAGAAGGCTTAATTAAACAGTCTCACACATCACTGTTCAGGCTGGGTTCCAGGCTCTCCAGCAAGGTGTTCTGACACGTTGCCAGGACTGTGGGAAATCTCTGTAGACAAGCCCTCTTGTCTTGTGACTGACATGGAACCGTAGCTGTTTCCTGTCCCTGCATGAAACACCAGGGGCAATTGCAGTTCTTTGGGCTCCACTCTTTTGTTTTCTGACAGGGAGCAACACACAAGTGCCTGTATTTAGAATATTTCCTCCTGCCAGGACAGTTACATGCTCTTTTGATGCTACTGAATTTACTGAGAAAATACTGATTTCCTCCTAAGGTCCCTTCAACTGACATTGCATTGGTCACAACTTGTTTATAATCCTAACCCTATTGCACAGGTCTGTAGGAAGCTCTGCATTTTCATGGAAAACATTCCTGTCCTGAAAAAAAAGTCAAGGATGAGGAATAATCATAATGATAATGAAAACTGATGGACAAATACTGATGGGGAAGATGGTAGATGCCATTATTTGTCTATCAATTTTCATTATGGTTATGATTACCCATCCTCCCCATTTATGGAGGAAAAGCAGATAAACAACTTCCCTGGGTAAGTGATCGATGGGTTAGCTTTTCCTGGGGGAGAGAGGACAAATGTCTACTTAGCCTAGATAGGACACCAACAATGACAGACCAAAGTAATGATTCCATCAATGCCCAACTTTGCAAGTCAGTGATCTTGTTGAGCTTACTTACAAGAATGTGGGTGACCCTAAACAACTTAATCACTGCTAAGTCCCTAGTCTTTTTGGATGACAATTTCATAGATGCCACATCATCCCTGCATATACTTAGAGCCACTGTTGCTGGTCAGAGAGTCTCTTCTTTCTAGCAGCACTGCTTGTACAATTGGGGAGGAGCCTTTTGCATCTTGTAAGTTTCAGGAACTTCCTGGGTTTTGTTTACTTCTTGAGTCTTATGAATTTCCCTCCTTTAAGGAGGGAGTGCTTCAATTTGAAGGAAATTCTACACTACAGGAATGGATAAGAATAAGTTTGGCTCTTCGAAAATCAAGTTCTGATGCTGTGGGTCTTCAGGCTTTGGAAATAATATCTCAACACCCTCAGAAAAATGCACTCAAGAAAACATAAAACAGTGTTCCAGTTTCCTGGGTCTCTAGACTATATTAATTGACATCTTTTTTAGTGAAGGGAGCCAGTAATAACCAAGTCATCACTTTCTTTTTAAGTAAAGTTGTGTAAGAGACAACCCCTTGTAAGAAAGGTTCTTCAGATAATACAAAGGTTTCCTTACAGCTGATCTATTTACTGCTGGATAGGGAGGTAGAATTTGAGACATGATGGCTGCAAACCTAACCAATTTCCAAGGCTTCCAACACTGTGCCATGACTCTTTCCTTCTGACTTTCATCTTCTGGAACTTTCTGTCTGTGAAGGTAGAGTTCGAGCCTATTATCTACAGTTCTTTTTGTTGACCTAGCTTTGCATATGAATGGATTGTTTTCTTAAAAATAATTTTGTGTGTGTGTGTGTGTGTGTGTGTGTGTGTGTGTGTGTGTGTGTGTGTGTGTAGGCTAGGGATTGATGTTGGGGAACTTTCTCAATTTCTTTTCACTTTATTTTTTTGAGGTATATTCTTTCCCTGAAGTGGGAGCTTGCTGATTGGTTAGGCTGGCCAGTGAGCCCCAGGCATCCTCAGTCTCTACTCCTCAACACTAGGATTACAGGTGCATGCCACTGTGCCTGGCATTGCTACATGAATTCTAGGGATTGAATTTGAGCCCTTATGTTTATGTAGCAAGCTTTACAACTGGGACATTTCCCTAGCCACTGAGAAGTAGATTTTTCCAATGTTTTTATTTGTTTGATTTTGTTTTATTGTTGTTTGGTAGTTGGTATGACAGGAAATACTGCTCTCAAGTGTAAAACTAAGTATATATTATCTTGTTAGAAATATCCCTTTTATTTTACCAAATTACCTTTAAATTTTGAAGACTGAATTGATTGTCAAGATTATCTTTAAAATATTTTATTTTAATTTTTCATTATGTTTTTATGCTTATCTGTGTAGGACGATATGTACATGATTGCAGTTATTCATGGAGCCAGAAGAGAGGGTGTCAGACACTCTTGAACTGGAGTTTTAGGCACTTGTGAAATGTGCTGGGAAATGAACTTTGGTCCTTGACAAAAGCCCGTGTCATCTCTCCAGCCTCTGACCTCTGAGCATTTTTTCAAGAATTCCTTAATTATTTTTACCTTTGAAAATTCAAAAAGTTCACAAAAACCTTCTTTCTTCCCATATCAGTCCCTCGTCAACTCTTTCCCACCTTCCAGAAGTTTCTAGCTGCATCTTTATGGCACCAGACACTGTCAGCTGCTCAGAGGGTAGGAAGTCACTGGCAGGGCAGATGTGAGCCTCACCAACTGGAAACAGAAAGGCTTGTCCATCCAGATCCCTCAGGATGAAATTGAATACTGAGCTGGTTGACAAAAGCATGTGTTTCTTTGAATTGATGTACTTCATTTTGTAGGGAAACTCCTACAGATGCAGAATATTCTAAACCAGTAGTTTTCAACCTGTGAGTTGAGACCCCTTGGGGGGAGGGTCACATACCAGATATTTACAGTACAATTCATAACAGTAATAAAGTTACAGCTGTGAAGTAGCAACTACATAATTTTATGGTTGGGGTGTGTCACAGCTCTGAGGGGAGACGTTTCCCTTATATAAGTATTACTGTTCTGAAAAGAAAAATTCCCTGGCAGTCGGGAGCCAAGGAATACCACAAAGTCACACCACACAACAAAACTTATTCAAGAGTTTTTTTACTGGTAGAGACCCAAGAGGGTGGCTGCATTTGCTTCTGTGAAAGAGCAGGGAACTGAGCAGGAGGCAGGCTTTATATAGGGCTTCTGGGGGTTGAAGTAGGGGTGGAGTTTTTCAGGGTGGAGGTTGGTGAAATTTCAAGACAAGCACAGGGATTGGCAGGTTTTCAAGCACAGGGATTGGTGGGTTTTGGGAGGTTTTCACACCAGAAGTGGGCTTTGACCTTTTACCCTACGTGCAGGTCACCGCAGCCTGAGGGACTGTATTCAGTAGTTGCAGCATCAGGAAGGTTGAGAAGCACTGCTCTAAACAGAGAGAAAACTTTGCATCCTGCAGGGAGGCTGGTTAAGACGCAGAAAATCTTAAAAGGGGGCTCATTAAATCTTTGAAATTAGCAATTCAGGGAGGCTCATTAAAACTTCGGAAGTAGGCAACTCAGAAACCCCAGGACATCCCTGAAACTGACCAGATTCACTCTACCCCTCCCAGTCCATTTGTATAGGCAGTAAGGACTGCGTGGGGAGAGACGTTCTCAGACCAGCCAGGCTGCCTAGAAGAGATACTTTCCCACTTGTTGAGCTGCCTGCCAGGTGTGCAGTAAGCTTCAGGATTCCAGCTTCATAATCCATCACCCAGGCTGGGGTGGCCTTAGAGTGATGCAAATGCCTTTGAGTCTGTCTGCTTCTGTAAGCAACCCCACCCCTATCCTTGTTGGCTATTCACTCAGGCGGGGGGGTTGTGGGGGGGTGGGGGTGGCTTTCCTTGCTGCAAGCAAAGACTCCCACTGAAGGCCCTGCCCCTGGAGACCTCTGTTAGGCCCCATCCTTAGACTACTCTGGCAACCACTTGAGTTGTGAGGCACATGAATGGCTAGCTTACCCCCACCCCCACTCCCCAGCCCAGGAACTCCAATGGCGAGGTTCTGCCCCTGAGAAACTCCAACCACCAAGCCCATCCCTGAGAATCTCCAACAGCTATCCCCATTCTCAACTTCTCTAATGGTGTTAACAGCCATTCCCAGCCTCTTGAGGTGGAGCATGACCAGGCCTTGCCCTGTAGAAGAAAAAAATCCCACCAATCTCCAATCTTACCCCAAGACCAGGCCATATAATCCTTCCAATTCCAGGCCACCCTGGAGAGCTCTCCCCCCAAGAAACCCTGTAAAAATCCTATCTTTTGCTCAGTTCTTTGCTGTTTGTCACCCAAACACAGGTAACCACCCTCCTGGGTTTTTCCCTCCTAATAAATTATGGGTGAGATTTGTTGTGTGGTGTGACTTTGTGTTATTCTTTGCCTCCCAACTGCCAGGATACCTTTCCCATCCCGGCTGGAACTCTTCATCCTGTTAGTATTCCCAACAAATTCATTGCTGGTCTCCTTACTTTGTTCCACCATTGGCTCCCTCTATGAACTCAGTAGCTGTTTCTTTACATCTTTCCCCAGGACTGTGTCAGTCACACAACAGCATGGAAATGCTTTCAACCAAAGCAAAGGGGAACCAGGGTGTGACTCACCCTCCAGCAAAATAAAGAGTCCAGGTCCTGTGACACCCAGTCCTGCCCCAGCCATTGGCCACAGTGAAGGAAAGCAAACAGCACTTGAGATGATACAGGACATGGACCTCTGGAAACTTGTTCATGGCTTACTGCTTATCAGTGCTGTATTGCGGGACTAGTGACCCCACATGTCTCCCTCTATTTGGGCATGAAGCTCCCCTGATGCTTCATGAGAAGTGATGAAATGCGCTACTCTGGTTCTGTCAGCTATAAGCTAGCTTGCCAGGGCACAAGGCAGCTGCACGCAGAGACCGTAGCTGACCGAGGCTTGGCAAGAAAGCGAGGCTAAGGAGCAGATGCTTAGGATTTATTGCATAGATGACTGGATGCTGTGTATTTGGCCCTTCCTCTGAGACTATCCTGACTAACCAACCAACAGCCAAAGGAGGGCCAGACACTGTAGCCACTGCCCAAATGCCAAACCTCCCATGCAGAGGACCCGATGGTTGATGACAGTAAGCTCAATAACGTGAGAGTTGAAGTCCTGGAATATAAGTGACTTTGGCTGTATGGTGCCTTGAGTGAGAGAGGCAGCAGCTGGGAAGGTAACTGCATTGGCAGCAGGTCCTGACAGAGAGCATCATGGGAATGCTGGCTAGTGCTGCAGGGATGCTTAGTATGGTACTCTTCTGTCCATGTATGATCACTCTTGTCGGAGCAGCCAGCTGGACTCAGGCTGATGTGGAGAGCAGATGGAGTCCCACGTGAATGCCCTTGATGCCTCAGACCCATGGGCATAGGCAAAGCCTTCCCCCGGTCAGAAACTAGCACATACTTCTGGACAAGAATGGACATTACTAAGGATTGACCTTTAGCTAGAAAAACAGGTGTATGCAGAAACTGTGAACCACACTTTCTCCTTCCTAACGGCAGCAACATGAAAACTATCCAGACTGGCTAGCCTGCCCCCTCATTCAGCTGTGTATAATAAACCCGCCTCCTTTTTCAGCTGTATTCAATAAAACCTGCCTCCTTCCCCAGCATTTGGTCATGGTTTTCATCACAGCAATAGTGACCTTGACTAGGACAGGGGTATTGGGATTCTGGTCCCTGCTCTTTCTCTGTCTTCTGTCTGGAGAAGGTGAGAGCAGCTTCTTCCATATGCTTTCACTGTGACATGCTTTTCTTTCTTTGCCACAGGCCCTGAAATTAACGGGCCGACAGACCATGGCTTGAAACCTGTAAAGCTGTGAGCCAAAGTCAGCGTTTCCTCCTATTGCATCGAATGAGCCCAGTCATTTGTCACTCTGATGCAAAGAGAGCCAACAAGTGGTTGTTGAAGAAATGCTAGACAGCATGGGTCTTCACTCTTCAAATCACGACTCGATGCCCGAGAGTGCCAGTTTGCTCAGTAACAGACAGCATACAGGGTGTGGACCTGTCTGATTATGATGGAGATGAAAATGTTCTGTCGTCTAGTGATCCAGCTTTTGTCAGGTAGTCCAGCACATCCATTCTGTGTTTGTGGTAGAGGAGGCTGTAAAAATCCTATTGCTGTCTGGTTGCATGAAAACACAGTGCTCACAGATGTGGACTGCAGAACCCATTTCCTTTTCCTTTCCAAGACACATATAGACCAGACCATCCTAAAACTCACTGTGTGGCTGGCTGATGACGTGCCTTGTATTTCCACCTACCTCCCAAGTGCTGGGACTGATAAATAGTCATCCCCCCCCCTCCCCGTGTGTGTGTGTGTGTGTGTGTGTGTGTGTGTGTGTGTGTGTGTGTGTGTGTTGTTTAGAAGTCAATGTCAGGTGTCTTCTTCAATCACTTCTCCACCCTATTATTTTGAGACAGGGTCCCTAGACTGACTGACCAAGAAGCACAGAGAGCCTCCGGTCTTTACCTCCCTACCACATCTAACTTTTTATTCAGGTCCTCATATTTGTGCAGCATTTACCGACTGAGCCATCTCAGCCCAGGGAACAACTATCTTAATGTCAGTCCTCACATTTATAATAATATTATTTTACTATTTCAAACATACTCTTTCTACTTAAAAAAAAATTAGTTTAGGATAGCATGGACTGTAGACTCTGGTAGCAGCCATATATACCTGCTAGTGGCCACATCTCTTGCCTGAATCGGTAGTCCATATGGAGGGACTGGCCTGCATCAGTCTAGGCATATGTGAGCTCACACTAGGGCAGCAACACAATTATGAAGTTACAATGCTTTTCTCAGAACACATCACTGCCATGTGAGGCCTAATGGATGTGAGGAAAATAAATGAAATGTTATAGAGAAAGACTTGGTGTTTCTTTAGATAGGATCAATTTGACTTTTTCAATCATAAGTAACAGAAAACTGACAATGACTTAAGCTCACAGTGCACCAGTCTTTTATTTTAACAGCTTGGAAGCTAATAATCCCAGGGAAGTTTCCAGAAATTAGTGGTGCTATCAATCGAAGCACGAATAATAAAAACCCAGTGGTAGATATTGGGGTTCAAGCTGATGGTCAGATAAACAAAGCAGCTCTTATCTCTACTAAGGCTGAAAAGGCTGTCCTCTCCTCAGCGTGGCTGGAGAATAAATCTCCCCACGAGGCTCTTTGCTTTTTTCTTTTTATACCTCCCTAGTGGTGGGATTAAAGGCGTGGGATCCCAAGTACTGAGATCACCTTTGTGTGAGCTGTTTCTCTTTAGGACTGGATCAATTTCATGTAGCTCAGTGTGGCCTTGAACTAACAGAAATCCATTTGCTTGAGTACTGGGATTAAAGGTGTGTGCCACCATTGCCTGGCTCTGTGGTTTGTGGCTAGCTTTGCTTTCTGTACCCTCAGGCAAGCTTTAATAAATCATAAATAATATATCGCCACAATCAATGACCAAGGGGTTTCCTAATTTCCTACCTCACACTCCCACCTCTAACCCCTGACTCTCATATTCTTGTCACCTCATGGTTGCAAAATGGCTGTCCTAGCTGCATGCACTACATCCTCCTCCCATCATTTCCAAACTCAGAAGGAAGAAAGATATGTCAGAAATGGAGACAAGGTGGCTATTTTCCTAGTGTACCTAGAAAAATATTTTCATCTTTCAAGAAAATATCCTTCTTAGAATACCACTTATTCCCCAGAAAATCCCCTAAAACATATTAGGTAAAAAAATGGTCATCGCCTATGTCTAGTTCAGTGACCAGCAAAAAGGACCTGACTGAACTAGCTAAAAGTCATTAGGAACAGTCAAATGTGGGAGGAGGAAGAGGAGGAGGAAGAAAAAGAAAGAAGGAGGAAGGAGAAGAGGAAGAGGAGGAGGAAAAGGAAGATGAAGAATAAAAGAGGAAGAAGAAAAGGTGAAAGCAATATGGTGTGGGGTAGTCAATGGTGACAGCTTTGTCATGGAATGTGTGTCTGGTAAGATGGCGTATGAGCTGCAATCACACAGTAAGGTGAGACAGCCTTGCGTGCTTTGGGATGCAAAGGGGGAAGCTAGCCAGGGAGGGTGGTCATGGAAAGCCTGACAGAGGAGGAGACACTCAGGACACAGGTGAGTCAACCAGGTGTGACGCTGTGGGTGGGGATGGGCGGAGGCGACAACAAATGCCAACAGAAAGGCAAGGGGTGGGAACCAGTTTGCAGGGCTGGAGCAGGATGAACAGGATGGGGTAGGTTGCTACCTTGGTAGAGATGATTTGTGGGGGAGGGGGGGACAGAGATTGGATTTCAGCATTGTAAAATCAGTGATAAGGGGTCCTATGCAGAAGTAGGGTGCTAGCTTCCATTCACCTGGACTTTGGACGAAGCGTCCTCTAGCAAGTGTTGGGTTGAACTCTGCTTGAGCATCTGAGTCAGCCACAGAAGAGGGGATGAAGGGCAGCATCAGCACAGGACAGTGAGGACCAAAACTCGGAGGCTCAACACAAGATAAAAAGCCTTCAGCGAGGCATTGCCGGGAGTATCACATGGGGGTCAGAGTATGCCTTCTGCTGCAGCTGGAGCTCTGCTTTGTTTAGTGAATGCCAGTCCCCACCTTCATAAAAGTTGGGAGTTCCAGCCCCGCTAATGAGAGTTGAGTCGATTTTCTTATTTGTTCCAGGATGCTCTGCAAGAACACTTCCATTTTTTTTTTTTTTTATATTCTTGGTCTTTAGTAGATGCCTAGAAGTTTGATGAACAAATGAACTGTCAATGAAAACTATGCTTTTCAAGACCAGGACGAAGAAACCCACAGTAACAGCTGACCTGAACAAGGGGGAGCTCATGGACCCCAGACTGATAGCTAGGAAACCAGCATAGGACTGATCCAGACCCCCTGAAGGAGGAAGTCCGTTTGGAGGTCTGGACAATCTATGGGGCCACTGGTAGTGGATCAGTATTTACCCGGAGTACACAATGAACTTTGGGAGTCCACTCCACATAGAGGGATTCTCAGCCTAGACACACTGGGGAAGGTCTAGACCCTGCTCCAAATGATATGACAGACTTTGAAAATCCCCCATGGAAGGCCTCACCCTCTCTGGGGAGCAGAAAGGGGTTGGGATAGTGGGTTGGAGGAGGAGGGGAGGCAGCGGGAACTGAGATTGACATGTGGAAGAAGCTTGTTTCTAATTTAAATTAAAAAAAAAAGAAAACTATGCTCATATGAAGTGAATGAATTCCTCCAGGCCTGGACTGGTCCTGGATGGTCCATGGGGTAGCAGCAGACCAAGCCAGCTTCCAGCCACCCCTCACTGCTTTGCAATTGCAATAACTATCAGGTCTTAGAGAAACACTCAGATGTGCTCACGTGTTTTCTTCCCCCAAGACTGTGAACTCTGGGAGCAAAGAAGGCATCTTTATTTTACTGTCTCAGAATATTTCATACATGCATATACTGGTTTTGATCAAATTTCCCCGGTACTCCTTCCCCTCTGGTTCCTCTCCTATCTCGGCCTTCAATTTTTATCTCCCCACCTCCACCTCCCCTGCTATTGTTGTTAAACCCCACTGAATCCACTTGTGCTTCCCGTATGGGCCTGGAAGTGGGAGCATCTACGGGAGCATCCATCCACAGCCCTCAGTTTCCAATAGTATCTCCCTTAGGGGTGGAGCCTCAGAAGCCTTTCCAAAGGGGCATCTTTAAGGAAGTCTGCAAATTCACATATATCTGATGTGTCAGAAATCATTCATATCGAGAAGGAAACTGATTGACGAAGATGTATCTGAGAACTTCTTTGGCTGTATTAAGTATGTCACTAATATGAGCCGAGATGGAGATCAATGAGAGATCTTGTACTTTAAATTAAAGCTCGTAAGTTAACCTTTTTATATTCTCAGGTCAATTCCACTGGGAACCTAGCATTCTAAAAATAAAAATATGCTGGAATATAGAATTTTCCCATTTGAGGTATTTGACAAGATTGCCAGATGAATTTACCCCAAAGAGGATTTTGAAATCCAGAGCTTGTGAAAATACAAACCAAGTCAGCACCTACTGACTCCCCGTCCTGTTCTGATCACCCCCTAGAATATCTAAAACACTCCAGGCCACAGAGGGTGTGTGTGTGTGTGTGTGTGTGTGTGTGTGTGTGTGTGTGTGTGTGTGTGTAGAACTAAAGTGTGTATGCTGGTCAGTTTTTTGTCATTGTGACACAGGCCTGGGTCACCTGGGAAGAGGGAACTTCAATGGAGAAAATGCCTTTGTTATATTGGTCTGTAGGCAGCAAGTCTGTGGGGGGTATTTTCTTAATTACTGACTGATGATGAGGGCCTAACCCATTGTGCATGGCACCACCACTGGGCTGTGTAAGAAAGCAGACTGAGCAAGCCACAGAGAGCAAGCCAGTAAGCAGCACTCCTCCATGCCCTCTGCTGCAATTCCTGCCTCCAGGTTCCTGACCTGACGTCCCTTCCTGATGGATGATTGACTATAAGTTATCAAGTGAAGTAAGTCCTTTCCTCTCCAAATCACTTTTGCTCATGGTGTTTATCACAACAGTGGAAAGCAAACTAGGACAGCATGCCTCTTACTACACTGCAAGAACTTTTCTGGGAGTGTTTAAAAAGGAAAGGACAGTCTACATAACCATGAATGTAGCTTTCCAAACATGACCCCTACCCCCATGAATGAACAAAACCCAAACCCCCAATCTCCTTGCCCCCTTCAAATACTTGGAAAGTATTTCCTTTCCTTTTCATTTCTTTTCTTTCCTTTTCTTTCTTTCTTTTTTTTCTGTTGCTTCAAGTTTCAGAAAGGTACAATCCTGTTGCTTTTAAAGAATCCATGTGTTTACATCAGTCAGTGTAGGCTAGGTTTTGCTGTAGTAAAAACTAGCTCCCAGATACCAGTGACTAAGAAAAACAACAACCTTTTCTTATGCCCGCTGCCAGTCACAAGGGCTTGCTTATCAATTACAATTACACAAAACCCAGGCTGGTGGAGGGGCTGGAATTCTGACTTGCTGGCCACCATGGTGGAACATCTGTGTCTCCATAACCACAAAGGGTGGAGAACTGTACTACCACTTGTCCAGATCCCAGGCTCAGGTAGACTTGCCAGGTGAGAAGGTATGACCAAGTACCATGAATCCCATCCATCACCACAGCCCTGGGCCTCTTGTCAAAGGCAGAGCCTTGACCTTTGGAGAGAGAGAGTGTGTATCCCTTGGCGCTTGACTCATCCACTCTCCAGCTCTGTGCCCCTCCCTCTGCAGATGCTACTCCCAGGCAGGACCTGTCTGTCAGGCTGGGGCTCCTCAGCACATGGGGCAGCTGTCTGTGGGAGGGCAGAGCCCGGCACAGCTGCCTCAGTCTCTGGAGCTGCCATTTGGAGCTGAAGTGACTTCACAAGAGGTACAAGAGCCCAGCTGCTGGTCTGAAGAGAGAGATGACCAAGGAAAGTCACTGATGCCCCTCTCTCAAGCCACCAGGGAAGAGGGCAGGTGTCCCCAAGAATCTTGTTGTCCAGCCACAGTGAGTACTCCTGCATCTTCTTCCTTCCAGTGACCAATGCTGAGGAATTTCAGAAGTGAGCAGCTAATTATGACAGCATAGCTGGGAGGCTTTGGCTATTTGGGCCTCAATAACACATACAGGAAATAAGTACCAAGAAGGATTTGGTGACTTGGAAGCTGTATTCAATAAGAGCTCCAGTCACGGGTGAAGATATTTTTACTTGCATCTTTGGTTCAGTGCTCTCCTGACCCATGTACATTTTGAAATATAGGAAATTAGAGCATCTGAACAACTGATTCCATCTGACTCCCCATCTGGTAATCTCCACGTGTTTAAATACATATGGTCATGAAACCTTTGTCATTTGCTCCCATCAGATGCTGTGATGTTTAACACTCAATTTTATTATGGAAGTTTTGCCAACTTCAAAATCTCCTAGATACCAGAGGGAAAATTTTATACCTTCTCAAAAAGCCCTGGAATACCATCAGCTAGCAGAGGCACGGTCATTTCCTTGGCCTACACTTCCACGGAGCCTGTCTGACCTTGAGGGGGGTTTCTTTTGGTTTAGAAGACCGTCTTCAAGTGTTATTTGTATTCTTTCATCATGTGGGGCCCAGAGATGGAACTCAGGTTGTCCTGTCAGCAAGTGCCTTTATTCTCTGAGCAATCCTGCCAGCCCTTTCTGTTTTCATGCTCTTTTTAAAAACCATATTGTGGTTGACCCTTCACTTATGCTGTCCTTTCCCAAGAGGAGTCTTTGTCAGTAGAGTGCAATCTTTAAAAGCACAATTCTTGTACAGGGGTAATGCACTGTATTAAATATGTAAGGTCTAAAAAAAAAAAGCGCAATTCTTATTCAAAATGTTTACCCTTTGGATTTTGATAAAATGTTTGTCCCCCCATTGGAAAAAGCTTATTGGCTGGAAAGGGAAGCTCACATTTATCTCTCATTAATTTGGGCTTATTTCATTGACTCTTTCAAAAATGATGGGTATTTATTTGCATTTTTATTTTGGAAGTACTTTTGACTTCTTAAGTAGCTTAGATGCGTGATTGTCAGAGTTAGCAGTCTTATTGCAAGCCCTACTATTGTGTGTGTGTGTGTGTGTGTGTCTGAAAGAGAGAGAGAGTGTGCTCAAGTGGGCACACATCTGTATGTAGGTTGCATATGCATCTGTGCACATTCTTGTGGAGACCAGAGTTTGACATTGGGTGTCTCTTATTGCTCTTCACCTTGTATTTTGAGACAGGGTCTGTCCATTCTGGAGTCCCTAGGGTCCCTCTCTTTCTGCCCCTTAGCACTGAGACTGCAGGTGCTGACTCCAGTTTCTAGCCTTTTTACATAGACGCTGGGGAGACAAACAGGTCTGTATGCTTGAGCAGCAAGCACTTTACTGACTGAGCCAGTTCCCAGCCCCCAAGTGCTCCATTTTGAGTCTCTACAGATTATATTCCAAGATCAGATACACCCACATCCCTTTCCAGCCATACTTTCAGAGTACCGAGTTTCACCAATACCGTGTGTTTGCTGGATGAATGAAATTTTGTAAACAGGAACCAGGATTTGTTTTTCTAGACTTGGATATGGGGAAGAGCTAGGGAATGAGGTTGGAAGCAGTTTTTCCTGGATCTAAGGGGAAATGGGGTAGTGTGCCTATAGAGAACAATAGTACAAGTGTGTTTCAAAAATGGTCAGTTTTTCTCTCTTTACTTAATCCTTGGTGGATTCTGTGAATTCTGGGTCATTAAGTGATAATGCGATTCTTCCTTGTGGGGCAGGTCACTCCCACTGCCACCACTGTCTTGGGAATATATATAGCTTTGGGAATCTATAGAAATTGTTATTTCTAATTATTTCTATTATTATTTCTCTTAATAGAGTAGACAGTAAATAGCCATAATTAGATAAGAAAACCACTGGTTTTATTTTATTTTTATTTTTTATCTATATCTATGTGTATTTTTGGCTGCACAAATGTCTGCATACTAATATGTATGCCTGGTGCCCATAGTGGCTAGAAGAGTGTGTTGGATCCCTTAGAACTGAAATTACAGATGGTTGTTAACTGCCATGTGGGTGCTGGGATTTATTTGAACCCAAGTTCTATAGAGGAAGAGCCAATGTTCTTAACTATTGAAACCCTCTCCTTTCCTGATTTTATTTTTTATAAAAGTTGTAGACTCTTACTGCCTTTGCATATTATTTCTAAAGCTTTTAGATGCGGCCAGCAAACTCCTAAACCACTCTAGCTTGAGTGTCTCAAAGGGACTGCATCCCAATACTGGGGCATCCAGGGCATGAAAGACAGTGGTCCAACTCTCAGTTTTCACTTTGGTTTTCCTATGGCATCTTCTTGATTTGTTCTTCACTTCCTTCAGTGGATGGGTTGTTCTCAATGACTTACTAATACCAATCCTGGGGTATCTCCTCATTCACAAGTGTTTCTATCAGTTGGGAAGCGCTAAACGTTGGCTTTTTCACTAATGATGAGCGCAGTCAAGGTATAGCGTAGAGGTACCCTTGCACTTCCACGCCAGTTTGTCAGCAGTAATGAGAACGTGCAGAATGAAGATATTCTAGCTTACTCTCTCTTGCTGTGATAAAACACCAACTAAAACCACCTTGGGGGAAAGGGGGTTTGTTGGTTTACAGGTTATGTACTGTCCATCCCTGAGGCAAGTCTAGGCAAGTTTGAAAGCAGACCCTGAAGCAGACAGCACGAAGGAACACTCATTACTGGCTTGCTACCCCTGGCTTGCTCAGTTTCTTTTCTCATTCAGCCCAGGCTACCTGCCCCGGGATGGATGGCACTGCCCACAGTGTGCTGGGTCTTCTTGTATCAGTTAGCAATTAAGAAAATGCCCCCACAGACATGCCCATGGGCCAATCTGATGGAGGCAGTTTTTTTTTTTTTTTTAACAGAGATGCTTTCTTCCCAGGTACCCGTAGTTTATGTCAAAATGACAAACTAACTAACACAAAAGACTTTAATGGAAAACACTGGTGTCTGAGTCTTCCTTCCAGAAATTCTCATTGAATTCAGGCACAGAAATTCTTCTTGGAATCCTGTTGTGTGATTAAATCAGGAATTATTGCTTTGGACTGCCATTGTCTTCTCCTTTTCTGGATTAAGGGAGGGAGTCTAATTTTTCCTTCCTGTTTAGGTTTTAAAATTCTTGTGCTGAGGGCTTATAGGCCCAGTGAGGTCAGCTGCTTTCCCTTAGTTCAAAGAGTTGGGCCAAGCATATTATTGTTCACGTGGCTGCACCCATGATAAACACTTGAAAGAACAGGCAAATTCCAGACAAGTTTGGTTGAGATGTGAACATGCCTAGGCAGGTAATTAATAGCAATAATGATAGCATAATAAAAACAGCAGCAATATCAATACTACCAGGAGTCTAACCTACTCTCCCCTCACAAAGGCAAAGCAAGCCTTGAGCAGCTACACTTGAGAGTGTCTGACCGTTGATCAACCAAAGTCCTTGCTTGTTATTGGCACTATTTTTCCCAATTAAGTCTTTGGAAAGATTGGGATGGTGTGAATGAACTCATTTTTATCGATAGGAAAGCTTTGTAGCACAAAACAAAAATTAAACAGATTTGGCAACAAACCCAAAACTCTACCCATATCAGAATGGTCCAGTCAGATTGCTGTGCATAGAATAATGTATGTAAGCAAGCACTACAAAGTGTCCTGCTCAGCATAATGTCCCAATTGTAGCAGCTATACAGTTTGTCCCAGGACAGAGTTTAAAGCAATTACATTTTAGGCTGGTGAGATGGGCCATTGGGTTAAATATCCTTTCTGCCAAGCCTGATGATCTGAGTTAAATCCCTGGGACCCACATGTTAGGAGAGAACACACACACACACACACACCCACACACCCACCCCCCCCCACACGCACGCACGCGCGCGCACAGGTGTGGGATGGGAGGGGTGGAGAAATAAGATACAAGGTGGATGAATTCATAAAAATTGACAACTCCCATTTGTGAATAGATTAAAAAATCGTTTGCTGTGTAAATGTGCATTTTTAAATGTAATCATTAAGTCACTGAGTCAAGAGTCTACCTTTTAATTCTATCTTCTGTTTTGTAATTGGAGTTTGGCTGCAAGTTAAAAGTTTTCACTTCAGTATTCTCATTTTATGAAGGAAGAAATATTATTCCTTACCAATGAGCACAGATGTGAGGGTGTATACTATGTAAAGATTTGCATGCAGTGCTTTTATGAATGAACATCTGTAGGTAAAAAAAAATTGTGGCCAACTATTACATGTTTATATGTATTTTCATGACAGTTATAGTATAATTATGTATTTTATGAATTTGTTTTTATTTATGTGTATGTCTGTGTGACTGTATGCCATGTATGCTGGTGCTCTTGGGGGCCAGACAATATCACTGGACCACAGGGACCTGGAGTTATGGGCATTGTGGGCTGCATGATGTGGGTTCTGGGAACCGAACTCGGATCCTCTGTAGGAGCAGTACGTGCGTTCACCTGTTGAGCCATTCTTGCAGCCCTCATTGTGATTATCCATGTTGAGCTTTTCTGAGTCCTCTCATGTGCATGAGGTCTTGGAACCCTTTTGCTGAAGTACAGAACATCCTATGCTTACGATAATAACTGGCTATTAAAATTGGAGTAACAAGAGTGACTCGGGAAAAGTTACATAATGAAAACACGTAAATCAAGCCAAGGGCTATAGAAATATTATCTTAACCCCCATTACCTGTTCCTAGATTTGTTTCCTCTTTATTTCCCCTCTTGATGAATGGCACCAGAATTACTTACTCTAAGTACATAAATACTATGCATGACTTTTCCTCCTCTAAATGTAAAGCAGACAAATGCAATTACATTTATTATACTGCATTTTCTATTAAAAATGCTAAAGGGATTTCTGTATTTCAGTTTTGCCTTATAAGAAGCACCAGTGTCTAAACAATGGTCCTAAAATTCAAGAGAGGAGTTATAAGATGTAAAATAGATGAGGTGGAGTGATATTTTAAAATCTACTTCTGGTTTTCTTTGAGACAGGGTCTCCCTATGTGGCCTTGGCTGCCCTGGAACTTGCTGGTGTAGATCAGGCTGGCCTCAAATTCACAGAGATTTTCCTAACACTGCCCTCTGATGGTTGGGATTAAAAGTGTGTTCTACCATGGCCACTAGAATCTCCTATTTTTCACATGTTGTTGAAGAAAAAAAAATCTGTTGTGAAAAACAATTTCCATGGAGCCTGATTCTGGATGTCTGACACTTGTCCATTTGTGACTTAAATCATCTTTTCTTCCGTGTGTGTGTGTGTGTGTGTGTGTGTGTGTGTGTGTGTGTGTGTACATGTGTTGAGTGTGTGAATGTGATGTGTGTGTGAGTGTGTGCATGTGTATGTGTGAGTGTGTGCATGTGTATGTGTGAGTGTGTGAATGTGTATGTGAGTGTGTGAATGTGTATGTGAGTGTGTGTATGTTTTAGAATTACTGTTTATTTATTTTTTTACCATTTTTTATTTGAATTAGAAACGATTGAATTACATGACAATTCCAGTTCCCTTCTCCCTCCCTTCCTTCCCTACCACCCCCCAACTAAAACCCTACCTATCACATATCCTTTCTTCTAATCTACACCTGACTCAAACTTTCTGCTCCCTCATGACCTCTGCATCCTTCACATTTTCTGTTTTTTTTTTTTTAAGATTTTATTTATTATGTATACAACATTCTGCTTCCATGTATATCCGCACACCAGAAGAGGGCACCAGACCTCATAACGGATGGTTGTGATACACCATGTGGTTGCTGGGAATTGAACTCAGGACCTCTGGAAGAGCAGTCAGTGCTCTTAACCTCTGAGCCATGTCTCCAGCCCCACATTTTCTGCTTTTAAGGGACTATAACTACCTCTGCTTTTAGTTACCTTATTGATTTCATACTTTTATTTCTGTATTAGTTAGGGTTCTCCAGAGGAAAAGAAACAATACTTCCTCCCCCCTCAATCTGCAAGCATGTACAGAAGAGGAGTTGTAAATTGGCACACACACCTATAGAATGAGGGGAGAGGGACCAGTGACGTAGGCCGGGTGTGAGGCTGAAGGCTGGGAAGCTCTTTGTGAGGTGCTGCTGTGGGTCTGTCTTCCAAGAGCCCATAGACGAGGGCTATAGCCGATGCCTGGACTCCAGCACACAGCTCACTTGCCCTGTGTGCTTTCTTCTCCCATCCCCTTTCCCAGCCTGAAGCTCCAGTGTCTCTTGGGGCTGCCCATGCTCAGAGCAGGTCTTCCCCTCTCACCTTGCTAACCCAAGTGTCAACCATCTTTGCAAAAGTCCCCACGGAGGCCATCAGAAGTATAATTTAAATTTTCTAGATGTCTCTCTATGTAATGAGGTTGACACTGGAGATTAACTGCTACAGTTGCTGTCTTTTGTCTGTGTCTCTCCTTTATCCGCATGAGCTGTTGAATTGCTTCGAGTGTTTCTTAGGTAGATACTTTTATTACTGTCACTTGGCTCCAATCTAAGTCACTTTTGAAGTCCATGAGGTTATTTTGACTTTGGAAGTATTTTTCTTTTTGAGACAGGACCTTAAGTCGTTCAGGCTGGACTCAAATGCTATGTAGATGCTGATGGCCTTGAATGTCTGATCTTTCCATCTTCCATGTACTATGATGACAGGCATGTGCCATGATGTCTGGTTTATGTGATTCTGGGGATCAAACCCATGGCAAGCATTCCACTGGCTGAGCCACATCCCCAGCCCAACTTTCCAAGTTTTCTATGATTCGCTATTTTATATTTTTTCTTTGAACCGATGTATAATTAAACCACATTTTCATATCAGATTCTCCTGTACATAAAGCTAACTGTGAGGAATTTCCATTTGTGTATGTGTGTCACATGTGTGTGCACTCACATGTATGTGAGCTTGTGAAGGCTAGAGGTCTTAACAGGCATCTTCCTCTGTGACTCTCCACCTTGCTTTTGAGACAAGGCCTCTTACTAAACTTGGAGTTTACAGTTTCCTTGAGACTGTTTGGGCAGCAAGCCCCAGGGACCCACCTGTCTTTGCCCTTCCAATCTCCAGTATGCCTGCAACTTTTCTGGGGATTAACCTGGGTGCTGGAGATCTGAACTCAATCTCCAGTCCCACTGTAATCTCCTACCAATGAATCTGGCAGGAAGAACACCACTGGAGGCAGAGATAAGACAGTTTGAGGAAGTCAGCGGTTTAGGAAGAGCAGGATTGGAAGGCTGACTAGGACATTGATGAGAAATGGGGAACAAACCTGCTCATTGGGCCCAGCTCTCTGCCGCTGTTAAATACAGTGTCAGAGTTTCCTCCAATTCCATGTGTTGCATGTGCAAACATGTTAAGGCTCTGATTTCTGTGTTTATCTTGGGATAGGCCTAAAGTCCTTACTTCTACCAGGTGAGGGAGTCTCATGGTGCTCTCCCCATTTCCATCCTGAACATCCAGTTCAAAATTTTCTTCAGTTGGATTATGCTACAGTTTGACTGTCCCTCCAAATTCACACTGAAATAATCTTTGAAGCCTGCAGCTTCTCAATCCTCATAACTGGATTGAGACCTTTGCCTTGAGTCTTGTTTTCCTATCTCTCCCATGCTTGCCTTTCTGCTAAGCAATGGGAAAACACGAAGCATGAAGTACCAGTCCTCAGACCCCAGGGCAGGTTTCGAACGGGTACATTTTGGGGTTGGTGACATTTCAGGAAATCCTGTCTGGTCTGTGGTTAGATTAGGAGTAAAATAGAGTAATATTCAGGAATCATGCTTTTCTATGGCATTCTGCTCCATTTCAGAATTCTAATTACAATTTACAAATGTTTATTTATATACTTGGTGTGGAGGTCAGAGGATAACTTGTACAAGTCAGTTTTTTTCTTTCCACCATTTAATTGGGTCCAGGGAAATAATATTTGGGTTCTCACATTTCCATAGCAAGCATTTGGCTGACTCAGCCATTACCCCAGCCCTAAATTTTGCATATTATTAGTCTCAATGCTTGCAGAGTCTGGATGACAGTAAATTGTCTTTGGTTTTGTGGTGACTCATGAGGTAGATGGTTCTCAGGACACACCTTGGTCAGAGCCTGACGTAGATGTCATGTGCATACGCTCACCCTGTATGCTGTTGGCATCTTAGGCTCAGTGTTCATCTGCTTTTGGCACAGCTTGAGCCCGCAATGTGTGAAGAGGAAAGAGCCCAACTCAACAACAGTTTAGACCAGTCATTCTTAACCTTCCTAACGTAACAACTGTTTAACACAGTTCCCCCAACCATAAAATGATTTCATTGCTACTTCATACCTGTAATTTGGCTACTGTTGTGAATTGTAATGTGAATATCTGATATGCAGGATATCTGATATGTGACTGCTGTGAGGGTTGAGACCCACAAGTTGAGAGCCACTGGTGTAGAGGACTGGCTCAGAAGGACCAATGAGAATGACTTGAACTTTAGCAAACTAGGTTTCTGGAGAACCTGAGGGCTCACCTGTACATGAGTAGGCAGCTCTGTAGGTGTGGTTTGGGTCATGAAAAGTCATCCTTGCTTCCCAAGATTTCTCCTGTTCATGTGACACAGAGCCTGTACTCCCTGCCACAGGAAAATCTCTGGTGGAGTGTACAAGCATCTGGGAGGCAGAATCCACAAAACTGTTGTCATTGGTTGCTTTGCTAGCAAGGACAACCAGTGCTCTCCATTTCTAACAATCTCAGAGAAGAAGGCAAGCAAGAAGAGTGCAGAGTTGGTCCTCCATGACCATGAGGTTCCCATCTGTGAATTTAACTATGGACACACACACACACACACACACACACACACACACACACACACACACACACACACACACACACACACACTCTGCACCTGTATTGAATATGTGCACACTCTTGGCATTCTCTAAAAATCACAGTATAACAATACTATTAGCATTTATATTGTATCCCCTCCTCCTCCTCCTGATACATTGTATTCCATGCTGCTGCTTCTTCCTCCTCTTCATCTTCCGCCTCTTCCTTCTCTTCCTCTTCCTCCTTCTCTTCCTCCTCCTCTTCATCTCCTTTTTGAGACACTGAAGTACAGGCTGACCTCAAACTCCCACCTTAGCCTCTAGAACTATGGGATTCAGGCAGGCCCTATCACACCTAATCAGGGTTTCTATTCTTTTGCCCAGCAACACTCACATATAACCTCCTGATGACCTCATAAACAGCAAAAGACAAGACTGTAGTTTTCTCTCCACCTCATGGCCACAAGTTCAGCAACCCTGGACCATGCTTTCTGATCCAAACTGCTTCATCTCCTGCTTCCCAATATTGTCTTAATCATTAGAGATAATCTAGGGATGATTAAGGGAGATTATGGGGAGGTCGTATGCAATTTATGTACAAGCCTTGAACATTCCCAGATATCAGTATACAAGGAAGGTCCTGTCGCCAATCCCTCATGGGCACCAATGGGTGACCTTAGTTAGGAGCCATGGATCAGGTGCTGCAAGATGAATCTGAATTTTCCAATCTTGAAATTCGACCTTGAGAAAGCCCTTTACCATCTGAACTATACACTCAGCATATCCCAGCACTGTGCTGTTGCTTTGTGTTGGCTTTGTCTTAATGAGTGAGCTGAGCTGTGGACAGTCACCCATGTGCTTTGGGGTTAGAGATAGGGAGGAATAGTTGAAAGTTATATTGCCAGCACAGATGGGGATTGTTTTGTGGAATCTGGAAATTTGGACTACCTCCGCACATTGAGCACATGTACTTTGCCTCTAGGGTATGCTGTTCTCCAGGGAGAAGGTCGTTGTTTGTAATCCCAGGCCCTGGGTTGGGCACCAGGTGCTCCATCACACTTGGGCTTCCTTGAGGAGAGTGAAGGAAAAGTCAGTGTTAATTAATACTTTGTGTGTGTATGTACTCCATGGCTTTTGGAGTCCATGGCTTTTGGAGTACACATACACATACAATGTGCACACACTCCATGGCTTTTGAAAAGGATGCACAGCTTGAGGACCTGCAAATGGGGATGCACTGAATATTGAGTCATGCCTCCATCCTGTAGCTGGACCTTCCTGCTGCTTTGAACCCTCTCCTTTCATGCCACTGAGAAGGAGCCAAGGACTGTAGCTTAATAACTGAGAACACACCCGGCAGAAAAACTCTTTCCCACAAGTCCGCATTAAAACACACTGCTCTGCTAAAGGAGAATCTGTTCTATCAGCCAAATCCGAGAAAGGGTCAAGGTGGGGAAAGACAGCATCCCAGAGTCTGGCTTCTATGTGTGACGAGGTGCTTTGGGGTACTAGAGATGGTGTTAGGAGGTCCTGCGTCTCTGTAGCAATGCAGCTATCAAACAGGCCCCTTTGCAGAGTCTGATGAAGGCCTAGAGGGGCACGTTTCCACATCAAGCACTGGTTATTTTGCCATGCGTGTTTAGTAATAACCAAAACCACTTTTATGAACATCGCGCTAACTCTTCAAAAGGTAAAGCAAACCAGGTGGGTGGCACACAGTTTCACTCCCAGCACTTGGAGGCAGAGGCAGGTGGATCTAGTGAGTTTGAGGCCAATCTGGTCTACATAGAGAGTACTAGGATAGCAAGGGCTATGTAGAAACTCTTTCTCAAAAAAAGTTAAAGTAAAATTATATATAATCAAGGTTTTTATGTTTAAAACACAACAATTTTAGACAAACAAAACAATTTCTATCTTTGTAGAACTTAGTTGTCATTTTGTTAAAAAAATGTCTACTTAAACTTTTGGGTTGAGTAATAACTCCTTTTATTTTTTCTCTTCCTCCTTCACTCCCTTCCTTCACTCCCTTCCTTCCTTCCTTCCTTCCTTCCTTCCTTCCTTCCTTCCTTCCTTCCTTCCTTCCTTCCTTCCTCCCTTCCTTCCTTCCTTCCTCCCTTCCTTCCTTCCTTCCTTCCTTCCTTCCTTCCTTCCTTCCTTCCTTCCTTCTTTCCTCTCTCCCTCCCTCCCTCTCTCCCTTCCTCCCTCCCTTTCTCCCTCCCTCCCTCCCTCCTTCCCTTCCTTCTTCCCTGAGACAAAGCCTAGCTATGTAGTTTAGGCTTGAACTCTCAGTGATTCTCCTGCCTCAGCTTTAGTTATAGTTGAGAGTCACCACCTCTGGCTGTATTACCTCTTATCATTCCTTAGAACATTTGTAAAGTTTGTTTTTCTTAGGACAAATAATTTTTTGTATTTTTGTATCTGTGCATATGTGTGTGCATATCTGTACATATTTCTGTGTGCAGATCTGTTTGTGTACATGTGAGCATGCATGTGGAGGTCAGAGGTCAATATCAAGTGTCTTTCTCAATTGTTCTCTATATCATCATCATCATCATCATCATCATCATCATCATCATCATCATGTATGTGTGTGTGTATGCAAGTGCCATGCTCTGAAGCTAGGGTCACAGTCTGGGTACTGGGAACACAACTCCCAACCTCTGGAAGAGTGCCACGTGCTCTTAACTGCTGAGTCTCTACTTTATTATTCCGAGATCTCTTACTCAATCTGGAACTTGACAATTTGCTTAGTCTGGCTGGCCAGTGAACCCCAGGGACCTTTCTGCCTTTGCCTTCCCAGTGTTGGTGTTATAGTTTCCTGCAGGGAGTCTTCATTTTTATCTGGATGCAGGAAATTCAACTTACTCCTCATGCATGCACAACAGACACCTTACTGATTTAGCCATCTCTCAGTTTCGTTTGGGTGGAGTGATTATTGTTATTGGTGTGTGTGTGTGTGTGTGTGTGTGTGTGTGTGTGTGTGTGTGTGTGAGAAGAGAGAGAGAGAGAGAGAGAGAGAGAGAGAGAGAGAGAGAGAGAGAGAGAGACAGAGACAGAGACAGAGACAGAGAGAGATATGCTAGAGATTGAACCTACAGCTTTGCAAATATGTTACCACTATGCTGTATCCCAGACTGATGACAAAATTTAAAGAGAAAGTTAATTCAGAAGTACTTAGCTTTCTTTTTAGGTTTTTTCAGAATTATGGCAAATTCATCCATGGCTTTAATATTTCTGTTATACTAAGTGTGCTCAAAGCAGTGATGGCCTTGGTGATGGTCTGACAGGTCACTAGCATGCTTTTCATAGGGAGTTATTATCTGTTTGAGTGACTTAGGATGAAATAAAAGACGTAAAAGTAGCTGTGAGTTTATTGGAAATTATGTGCCCCTTTGCATTGCTATGAGCAGTATGTTTGTTCTTTTGTGTGAGAGCCATAATTATAGTAACAAATGCTGGGAGATGTGCTGCAAATATTTTGCACGATTGTTGGATTTTTAGTGGAATTTAAAACTCAATATAATTTCATCATTTAAGTAATGACATTATTATATATGATGGGTGGAAGAATACTTTTTGGCTAAAAATGGTAAAAAAAACAAAAACAAAAATATCACCTATTATGATACTCCCTGAGCTTTTCAATAACAGCCAAGTCTTCTGAATTTTATTCCATCATCTATTTATCTATCTACCTATCTATCTGTCTATCTATCTATCTATCTATCTATCTATCTATCTATCTATCTATCATCTGCCTGTCCATCTGTCTATCATCTATCTATTGTCCATACATCTATCAATCTATCTATCTATCTATCTATCTATCTATCATTTACCTATCTATCTACCAACTATCTGTCTATCATGAAGGGAGGGGCATATGCCTTTGGGTGCATGCTGAATCTTATTTTTTTTTTCTTGATGCAAACTGCACGAGGATTTATTATAGTTGTTTAATGAGCTAACCCCATGTTAGCTCGGGTCTTTCATTCACCTGCCATGGCAGATGGCTAGAAAAGACAGCTCGAAGTGTCTGCATAGAGATCTTATAGGGCAGCGTAAGGAGAGTGTCAGGATTGGTGTGCCTCCAGGCTTGGAGGGTTTGCCCTGTGTTGATTGGCCAACTGGTTGTTATGGCCCATAGGCCTTCCCAGGGTGGTTGCTATGCTCTGCGTGTCATTGCTGTGCGCTTGTCTGTAAAGCACACCCATAGCCGTAAAGCATAGTACCACCAGCTAACTTCTGATTGGTTCCTTGCCACGAGCTGAATCTTATTTTTAAAAGCTTTATATGGACATGTATTAATTATGCATAATTATAGATTTATTGTGCAGGTTACATTCATGCATACAACGAATTCTGGTCATGCAGATCCTTTTATCTAGGAGTACAGAATCTGATATCTTTCAATTACTATGTCACTCAGGATGAAAATAATAAGATTTAATGTTAATATTCTCAGATGAATCCTATTCAATCTTTGTGTCCCTTATGCGTTTTGTCAGGTCTCCCCCTACATTTCCTTCTTTCTTTCCTCTCTTTCTGGCCTCTTCATCCATTTCTCTTCCTCTATTCGGTGTACTACTGAGTGTATTGTATGCCCACCACATGCTAATGTTGTTGAAGATGGCAAGCAATTGCTTTTGTTTTGTCATAATTTCTGTTAGACGGAGCAAGAACATATCAGTTGCGGAAATCCCTGCTTATTTATGGAGACACACCTCTCTGGTCAAGGTGGAAAGAGATATGCCTAGGACTTATTCTTCAAAGGTATTTCTAGGCCATGCTTATCCACAAGAATCCCTGCTCATCTTCTGTGGCCACCTACACAGTTCTCAGCCCTGTCTAACCCAGAGAGTGAACTGTCATTCACACTGCTGGATCACAGGCTGTTATTTGTTATGGCCAGTAGGACAAGTGAAATCCACCAAGCATCTTTGTTAAGAGAGATTCCCATGTGAGGCGTGCCATGAAAATCAACAACTCAAGCAGGGCTGTTGCTTCCACCTGCAGCCTCCTGGTAATGATCATGGTAGGATGCAGGGCCACCACTGCTGGCCAGAGAGAGCTATTTGGACAGCACCTAAGACAGAGTCAGGTCTCTTAGGTGCACTGTGCCTACAGAGGCATGGCACTACAAAAGTGTCAAATTGGAAACCATTTGCATTTATTTTTACAGAAGCCAGAAAATCAGCTGTGTGGAAGACAATGGTCCCTGCCCTTTGGTTGTACTGCTTGGTGCTTCTTCTGCCTATAGAATCCTGCAGGATATTATGCCAGGTAAAAATGGGGGAAGAGTGGATGGTGAGTTGGTGGAGATAACAAATGGACAAAGAACTCTTCAGTCACGAGCTCTCTTTTCTGAGAGCTGACGTATAAGGGGAAAGTGGTGATGACGTGGTCCAGCACAACCTGAAGAAATGACCATGACAGGTGACAGGAAAGACCACTTTGCTATGGAATTGTCTCACTTTAATTCCCCCAATCAGTTCTGAAATCCAGCAAAGCTGAGGCAACTCATAGGTAATAAGCCATTCACTATTATTTATTTATTATTTTTTATTGAGCTGTACATTTCCCCCAACTCCTCCTCTCCTCCCCACTTCCACCCTACTCTCTATCCCCCATGCTTCCAATTTTACTCAGCAGGTTTTGTTTTTTTCTGCCTTCTTTGGTGGATCCATGTATGTCTCTCTTAGGGTCTTCTTTGGTACCTAGATTCTCTGGTGTTGTGGCCTGTAGACTGGTTGTCTTTATGTTTAATATTCACTGATGAGTGAGTTCATATTATATTTGTCTTTCTGGCTCTATGTTACCTTGCTCAGGATGGCTTTTTCCAGGTCCATCCATTTGCCTGCAAATTTCAAGATATCACTGTTTATTTGTTTATTTATTTATTTACTGCTGAGTAGTACTCTATTGTGTAAATGTACTTAAAAATAGTGTGTGAAGGAACATTGGAAAAGAGAGGATTTTAAAATATTTTGAGAATTTTGGGGGAAAATAACTGTTATTTGACCATAAGACCTAGAAGACTGCCTTGGACCTAACTGGCGAAGCTCTCATCCCTTACTTTATGGACAGAGAGACTGGGTGTTGAAGGATGTGCTTCATATAAGAAAAGATGAGCCTCCTTAGGAGAGAACGATTTTGGAATTTCTTGTCACAAGTTTTCCAAACAACACTTCACCATCTAATTAGTTTGCTCTTCTTTGTAACTCCCCTTCATCGCACCACTGAACTGAAATCTGGTTTCTGAGAGAAATTACAGATGCTCTGGGAAGATGTTTTGCTTGGGCATTCTAATGCCCACAGCTTGCTACTGTCTTTTGTTTTCTCATCTACAATTTTCAACAAAATATGGAGTAGGCAGAACAGAACATGGGAAAGAGTCATTATTGTTATTGGTGGGGCTCACCCTACCAGGAACGGTTTATCCTTTTCTTCCCATCGTTAGAGTTTCTGGTTCTCAAGCTGCTGGGTGCTGGTCCTCCCCTCACTCACTGGGAAGCTCTGCAGTTTCAGTGGGCTGCAGGTAAGCATCTGCCTCTTTTTTCTAAGATGAGGCTGAGGAATGTTAGTAATTGAAGCTAAAGTCACACACCTTGGATGCTACATGGATGTGAACTGTGCAGAGAAATCAGATATGATATATCTCAGAAAACTAACTGGGATGAAGCAAATCAGGTCTTTGATGTAAGAAGGTAGACTTTCCAGAACTTCTTGTCCACAGCATCTCGTGTCCTGCCCACATACCCAATTAGTCAACTGCACCTTCTCTGGAGTGTGTTTAGTGACTAGAGATTCTCTGCAGCTATTGACTTTGGTATTTTGCAAATTACGGCTGTGTCAGTATGGATTTGAGAGGCCTCCAGTTCTGCCATAACCCCCTCTGCTTATTGATGTGTGTTATCTGACCTTTGGAAAGAGCAGTGCTGAAGGAATTAGGAGAGCAGATTCTAATCTCAGGAATGAGAGGCGTTCCTTGCATGGCCTTCTTCAGGACACCTCATCTACGACAGTTTATGCATTCTCATTTGTCAAATAAGGAGACTGGATGGACTATCTGTCTGCATAGTCTTCACGATCTCTAGAACTATTATTGTAGCCTTCTGGTTTAGTGGAAGCAATGCACCTTTTTGACTGGAACCGTAGGGATATGTTCCCATGAATAAAAATGAGAGGCCATCACACACTGGCCAGTCCAAGGTATTCCGTTTCATGAATTTCCTCAGAGACACCTTCTCAGCTATGGAGAGACCTCAAATACTCAATTCAGAGCCTCCATAGTTTTATTTGATAGAAAAACAAGGAATATTCATTATTGTTTTGATAACATAGAGGAAATAATATTGTTAATAAGAAAATAAAATGAATATCATATGTTGGCCAAGCAACAATGTCCAGAAATTTTATTTCTTTAATAGCTAAATTCTTGGAATGAAAGTTGGAGCCATGGGTAATGCTCTTCCTAGCCACTAGAGGGCACTTATTTTGTTCAGAAACAGGAAGATTCAATTTGCCTCTTTTCCTGGTAACACACATACGCCTGTATTTGTGAATATTCACATGCACACCAATGTGTTATTACAAAAATGTACAAGACCTTGAATTATTTACACAGGGAGGAAAAGGAAGACAGTACATAATCATGTTTTTAAGGACCTTAAATTTTAGTTGAGAAGACAACATGCAAATGATTATGCCGTAGCAGCGGGTGAGTGGAGGCAAGTCAGTGTGGTTGTAATGTGGGCAATTAGCCCTTCGGATAGCAGAGTGGGAGTTAGAGCACCTAGAACTCCATCAGAAAAGATCGCTTGGAAGGGTGGAACATGAGCTTGATGTAATTACTATTCAGTATCAGAATAATAACAGCGTGATTAAACCATAAACAGATCTCTCTCTCACTTTCAAGGGTGGGCCTAAGGGTTTCTCATGTGTTAACTCATTTATTCCCCTATAAAAGCAGTAATGTCTGCTTTGCTTACAGGTGGGCGAGAGGAGGTACAGACAGTTGACCACTCCCTCTTAAGGGACAGTGTCAGGATTTGAGCCTAGGTGGGCTGGTGGGCTTTTCCTAGACCATACTTTCTCAGGGTAACCAGATATGCATGGGTGGGTGGTATGGGGGAGAAACTCCCTTAAAGAAGAATAACATAAAATACAAAATAAAAGTGAGCGTTTTCTTAGAATGAGAAAAGGAATGAAAATAAATTTCAAGCGGAATTGCTTCAAGGATTTGTATCTAGTAAATACTCAACAGTACCCAATCATACATTCAGCAAAAATAATATTGGTGATAATAATTTATAACCTGTACTTGCATTTTCTTACATTTTGCATATAAACGAGTTTATAATTTCTTTTATATAGAGGATAAGATCCATCTTTCATTTTTTTAAATCGTTTTGTAAACATTCATTTTATGTACATGGGTGTTTTGTCAGTGTGTATATCTATTTGCCATATGTGTGCCTGGTGTCCTAGGAGGCCCTGGAACTGAAGTTACAGAAGACGGTGAGCTCCCAGGTGGGTCCTGGGATTTGGACCCCAGTCCTTTGGAAGAATAGCTGGTGCTCTTAATTGAGTGCTGAACCATCCCTCCAGCCTCCCATTCTTTCCTTCAGCATTGCCCTACACTTTCCTTATTGTAGCTAGCTTGGAATATCACCATTTAGTTTTCCCACTTGTTATTAGTAGTTTTATGTAAACATGTAGTATTGCTATAAAAGTCAGGAAAACTTCAAGTTTCTTTCCAAAGAGCTGTCAGATGTCAGGGTACTTAACATTTGTTGTTGAGTTGTTCTGTGGTCACCTGTAAATAATTTTGAATTAATGACACTTACGGGTTGATCTTCTTGTAATTTAGAAGGGACTTCAAACTATATAAATATATCCAATTAATATATTATTATGGGAAATGTATTCCTCACTCAAGTCCTTGTCTGGATTTCTTTAGTAAATACTCCACTTCAGTGATACCCCAAGTAGGACAGAGTGTGAAGGGGGAAGGATGAGATAGTGACAAAAAGCGATAATCTCAACAGATGAAAGGCAGTTGAAATATTTTGTCTTTGCAAATATGATAAATATGATCATGTGAACATGTGGTCACGTGGCATGACCTTCTCCTAGGATTTAGTGGTGTCCATATGAGTGAAGTAAGTCTTCATGAACTTCCTAGTAAACTTTCCTCTGCCCAGAATGTAATTTATGTGCAGACTATAGACTATAATGATACAGAATGATGACTGGGAAGAGAGGAGAGTCCTAATGCCTGGCACTGGGGAGAGAAGTTGAAGGACATGTCACTGGGCTGTATGCAACACCTGTGCTTTCAGTGGCTGTGTTTGCCTCATGTCTGATTTGGATATTATTGTTTGTCTGTGATTAAAATGAACCAGTGGTATCACCTGTTGACATTTGATTTTGCTGAGAATTTTGATTTTCTTGTTTCAGGCTTCCAGCAAAAGCAAGGAGATGGTGATGTCCAGACCACATGGTATGTTGACAGCAGCTACCAATCACACAGAAGTTTGACCATCTGTTGTGACAGTAGGCCACTTTCAGCCATCTGGCTCATGGCATGCGAGATGAAACACCTTGATAGATTACATTTTTACTTTGATCATTTACATACAAATCCATTGTGTCTTTAGCCCCAGCCATATTCATATCTTTTCAGCATCCTCTGCCCCACTTTGCCTCAGACTTCTTTGCTGTGAATTTTCATTGAGCTCATTCAAACCAGGGCAGTGACTTGAATGGATCTCATTGACTATGGAGCTTGCTATAAAGCTCTGGACAAGGAAACTTCTTCAGGAACATCAAAGGGAGTGGATTCTAAACTAGAGATGACCTGGGTATCTCTAAGACTCTGAGGAGGTCTTTGAGGGGCTCTGTGGGCCTGGGAGGGTGACTCAGTATGGTAACCCATGGGTCCTTCCCTCTTTTTTAATGGGAGGAATTTATACTTTGGTCAGTTTTACACATTGGAATTTGGTGTGTGGGTCTGTCAGAAGGAACAGGATGCTGTTACAGAACTCTGTAAAGTCATCTTCAATTTTAATGAGAAAAGAAACCCATGTCTGTAGAATTGATGTGCTTTCGCCCCAATGACACCTTACTGACTGGCTGAGCAGCCACGACCTCAGACCTTTCTATCTGATATGGATGCCTTTTATTTTCCCAGATGTATGTGACGGTGTCTGTAAGGACAATGCTGCCCCCTGCTTTCAATCTTGCCCTCCAGAAAGTGAAGGCAACATGAAATTTTCCTGTAAGGCCAAGAAATGGCACAAAGTCACAGAAACCTGCCACACTCTTAATGCCATCAGCATCTTTGAGGTAATGTCCATTCTTCTGCATTATGGACTCTCACAAGGGCTCTGTGAATGAGGTAAAGCTTCAGATTATCATATTGCCCACTTAGGGGAAGAGACAGGCTTCCATGGTGACAATAGGTTGTTTGTCTATGAATACATAAATACCTATCTATCTCCTCTCTCTACACCTTGCGCATCTGGAAGTTAATGTAATGTAGTGCCCTGTGCATGACATGAGGGAACCTGGCCATTTATGCAGAGCAAGGAGAGGCATCTAGAGTTGCCACAGTCAAGTTCTCCATCTTTGCCTTCAGCCCTTAAAATAACCCAAAGCTTTGATACTCATAATATACTTCACTGACTAGTAATATCCACTTAAACTTGTTAGACATGCGAAATTTGGGCTGCACCTCAGACTTTTCTAGGTGAGAAGCTGTAGTTCCGTCAGAATCTTCGTAAGGTGTGGGTGTTTACAAAGGCCTTAGGTTTCCTGGAGCTGGAGTTGTAGGCAGCTGTGAGCCACCTAATTCGGATCTAGGAACCGAATCCTGAGTTCTCTGAAAGAATAGTACCCACTCTTAACTGCAGAGCCATCTTTCCAGCTCCTGCTATTTTTTAAAAAAACACTGTGTCTGTTGGTTCACCTCTTGAGAATGTAAAAATAAGCTAAATGTTAGTAATAATCTATATAAATACACAAGATATACATTTCTGAAGTGACATGTTAAAGAAAACAGTTGCTGTTTTAGAAGACAGGGCTATAGAGCCATCAGTTGGCAAACTCAGACTTATATTTGGTTTTATACATCTTGGTATTGGTCAAGTTATTCCACCCTAAATGCCACTTTGAAAATGGAACATGAAAGAATATTATGTGATATACACTTGTATAATAGGGCTCTCTTAAGTTTTAACAAAAGTGCCTTTGTAGTTAACACAAACAAATGTTTCAGGAGGATGTGGAATTATATTCAGTCCAACCATCTGAATCAACTATGGTTCTACATGAGTTTCATAGACATCCTCAGACCATAGCAGACATGTTGATGGAAAAGTGTCCAAAGGACTTGTCTTGCATCATCAAAAGCATTCTGAAGTCTCCCCGGATGCCAGGGAACATTGCTGTGGTGGTACAGCTATTACACAACATCTCAACAGCTCTCACCAGAGAGGTCAATGAGGAAAAGATGCAGGTGAGTGGCTTTGGAGATCAGACAGCATTCTTTCTTTGGGGGAGGAGCTTAGGTTAGTTGGAATACCTTCTGAGCTTCCCAGTATTTCCAGTGTCCCACATAGCAAGTGCTTATGAATGTTATGGAAGGAAGAATAATAAACAAAAGAGTAAAATCACACACCAGGTCAAGACGCATCAGTAGAGAGAGCTTTCTTGGTTCTGTGGTAGGCATCTCAGTCTTTTTTATATTTTCTGGGGTCTCGGTCTGTGATGGGTTGAGTCTGGGAAGGGCTGAATCCAAGAGAGGTTGGGCCTTTGAAGGTTGATTCCATGAGGGGTAGAATCTGTAAGGGTAGAGGCTGTGAGAGGTTGATTCTATGGTTGCCTGGGTCTTTGAGGAGTTGCGCCTGTGCAGTTATGAGTCTGTTGGGGACCAGAGAGAGTCTCCTTTCCTAAACTAATACACATTTAAACTACTGAAATTATTGAAGAAACATTGTGGGTTATGTGCAAAGGAAGACTTACATTCATTTGTGAATTTGAACAAGTCGCTAAAATGGGAAGCAAAACAAATGGCCAAACCTGTGAGCTACAGAAGTGTGAAATGGAATGGGATTTATTTCTTCGTGGTTTTGATGCTTAAGTAGAGAGTAGTGAAGAATGATTCAACCTCTGTGGTCAAGTTCCAGTTGTTAGCATATTTCTATTTAGAATCCTGTAACACGGCTGGGACTAACAGATGTCAGCTCCATTATGGGTACTCTGAAAGGGCAACTGAATGATGGGTTTTGTCCAGGTGTGCAGTGGGGCTGATGGTTGAAATAGACACATTCAAGCTGCATACCTGCAGGTCTCACAGGAAGACACAGAACAAATAAGAGGGAAACAAAGCAAGGAATTCCTTTACAAATGAATTCTCTAAATGGCATCCAATAGTGTATGTGTGTGTGTGTGTGTGTGTGTGTGTGTGTGTGTGTGTGTGTGTGTACATGTATAGGTGTGTATTCATGTGTGTACAGGTATTCATTCATGTGTGGAGGTCAGAGGGTGATGTCAAATGTCTTATTCCTTTCCACCTTAGTTCTTTGAGACAAAGTCTCTTGCTAATCTTGGAGATCAATGATTTAGATATATTGACTAGCCAAATGAGCTTCTGGGAGTGCACCTGTCTCTGCCTCCCTAGTGCTGGCATTGCAAATGTACCACAGTGTCCATCTTTACCATGGGTGCTGGGGATCTGAACTTGGGTCCTCATGCTAACATGACAAGCCAATTAGTGACTGAGCTGTTTTCGAGCCCTGTCCAACAAGCAGCACAGGCACTCACTCCTGGAGACCTCCTTAGAAATGCAGAATCTCACACACCATTCCAAACTCAATGGGTCATACTCAGTGTCTTAAATAAACCACTGGGTGACTTGCTTGCACAGTAAAGCTTAAGTTTACTTGCAGCCATGTCCAACCTGTAGCCCACACTCTGCATGCAACCCCTAATATGTAATAACACAGCCCAATACATTTATAGATGACAGTACCATATCACAATGCTGCTGGTTAGAAGACCACACTTTGTAAGAGCAAGTCTTATATGTATTGGGAGTTTCAAAGAGTAGATCACTACTAATGCCATCTCTTCTTTGACAGAGTTACAGCGCCATGGCTAACCATATCCTTAACAGCAAAAGCATATCTAATTGGACCTTCATCCAAGACAGAAACAGCAGCAGTGTCTTGCTTCAATCAATCAATTCATTTGCAAGCAAGCTATTTGTGAAGGAACATCTCATCAACATATCACATGTCTTCATTCATACCATGGGTACCAACATGTCCAGGGACAGCCTTGGGAAGAATTTCACTTTCTCAATGCGAATTAATGATACGAGTGATGAAATTACTGGGAGTGTACTGTTCACGACTGAAGAGCTTCAGAACGTTCCTTCTCCTTCCCAGGTCATCAGCATTGCGTTCCCAACTCTTGGGGCCATCCTGGAGGCCAGTCTTTTGGAAACCACGACCGTGAATGGGCTTGTCCTGTCTGTCATTTTGCCTAAGGAGCTTAAAAAGATCTCACTGATGTTTGAAAAAATCAGCAAGGCCGAAGGAAGGAAGTCCCAGTGTGTGGGCTGGCACTCCCTGGAGAGCAGATGGGATCGGAGAGCTTGTAAGCTGATTCAAGAAAACTCCCAGCAAGCTGTTTGCAGATGTTGGCCAAACAAGTCATTTACCTCTTTCTCCATTCTCATGTCACCTGACACCTTGGAGACCCCGGTTCTAATTTATATCACATACATAGGCCTGGGCATTTCCATCTGCAGCTTGGTCATCTGCCTGTTCATTGAGGCCTTTGTCTGGAGTCAAGTGACAAAGACAGAGATTTCATACTTACGTCACCTGTGTATCGCTAACATTGCAGCCACCTTGCTGATGGCTGATGTATGGTTCATTGTGGCTTCCTTTTTCAGTGGCCCAATGTCACATCACAATGGATGTGTGGCTGCAACATTTTTTGTTCATTTTTTTTATCTGGCTGTGTTTTTCTGGATGCTTGCCAAGGCTCTCCTTATCCTCTATGGAATTCTGATCGTGTTCCATACACTGCCCAAGTCATTCCTGGTGGCCTCTCTGTTTTCAGTGGGCTATGGGTGCCCTTTGGTGATTGCTGTTATCACACTTGCTGTTACAGAGCCCGGGAAAGGTTACCTCCGACCTGAGGCCTGCTGGCTCAACTGGGACATAACCAAGGCTCTCCTGGCCTTTGTGGTCCCAGCTCTGGTCATTGTAGCAGTAAACCTGATTACAGTTACACTGGTTATCATCAAAACCCAGAGAGCTGCCATTGGTAGTTCCATGTTCCAGGAAGTAAGAGCCATAGTGAGGATCTGTAAGAACATTGCCATCCTCACACCGCTGCTGGGGCTGACCTGGGGATTTGGATTAGCCATGGTCATCGATGGTCGCTCCCTGGCCTTCCACATTATCTTCTCCTTACTCAATGCATTGCAGGTAAGTGCAGAGCCTTGGTAGAATCGGAAGTGAGAGGGTATGTGCAGCTGTTTTGTGATCAGGAGCCCAGGGTGCTGTGTTTCATGCAGAATGCAATGAAATAGAGATACATTTTTGTTTCAGAAGGGCCTGGATTTGAATACTGACTCTTATTTACTAAGGATATGTAGCGTGTTTTTGCATGTCTAGTTTTTTTCTTTTTTTCTTTGTGCATTTATTAGTTCCATTGTTCTGTAAAAAGCTAGCACACATCTCATCCTTGGAGGTTACACACAGAGTATAGAAAGAGAGAGCTTTCAGGTGGCATGTTCACGCCCCTTATTCTTCTTAGACTAACTTTAAATCAGGTACATATTTTGCTGAGAATCATTGCATTGATTTGAAGTGGCTTTTAAGACAACATGGTACATTGTTTTCATACCTATATGGCCACTATATAAACCACAGTGCTTTACAAAGTCGACATTTATGCAGATGGTTGAAATTAATGGCAAGAGATTCTGGTTTCAGTTCTGACATAAGCCATTCAATATTTTCAGTCTCATACCAGAATTTCTAGTATAAAGTATCTACAAAACACATAGGCACTTAGATATAACATTAATGCTTGATTCAGAACCTTGTTTTATTTAAATGTTCTTTTCATGCTACAACACAACCCTTCAGAGTCAATCAAATAGATAATGTCAATAGTTTCCTCAAAATTCTTAAAGACTCACAGCCACAGTCCTAAACCCCTATAAAACAGCTTCAGTATCCAAAAGATCACAATACAGTAACTGTGGCATTAAATCCCATTTTTATACAAATCAAAAGAAAAGCAAATGAAAGATTATCAAACTACCAAAAACCAGTGGCGTCATTATTTAGTATGTATATTTCTTAACTCCCTAAACTTTCTCAACACTGGGGAGTTGCTCCCCCTCTTTTTTGAGACAGGGTGTCCTTGTGTAGACCTAGCTCTGTAGACCAGGGTGGCTTTGAACTCACAGAGATCCTCCTGCCTCTGTCTCCCTAGCGTGAGATTAAAGGTGTGCACCACCATCACCTGGCCTTTAAAGAAAGAAAGAAAGAAAGAAAGAAAGAAAGAAAGAAAGAAAGAAAGAACGAACTTCCCTAGCAATTCTCATGCCATTGAGAGCTGGAAATCACTGATTTTGCAGAGTATCTAATTATGCAAAAACATGAGTAATTGAAAAGTATAGCACAGGGAAATTGCAGGCATGTGGGAGGTAAGACTTAGAAACCAATACACTCTGTTTTTGAAATGTCTAGTTTTTGCATGCATGTTTTTCTATACAAAAAGAGAGTGTACTGCTGCCACTTCCTGGAGGTGCTCTGAAAATGCAATAAATATGAATTTGAAAGCGACAAGCTCAAATACTAAAATTAGGTGCTAAAGACCATAAATACCTGTTAATATGCCAAGGTTTTCATATTTTTTCTTTTTCTTTTTGAGATGTGTCGTATGTATCACAAGCTGGCCTCGAACTCACTATGACCTTAAACTTCTGATCTTCCTGCCTCCATTTCCCAGGTACTGGGTTATAGGTGTACACCACCACGTTCCATTTATGGGGTTCTGGACATTGACCCAGGGCTTCATGCATGCTAGGCAAATATTCTCCCAACTGAGCTATATGGCTAGCCCTGAGTTGTTATGATTTAGAGAGCAAGCAAGCAATCACCTCTTCTAAAATTTAGTCTTAGACTGGAGGTGTTACATTTTTTACACTTGTATTTTCTGCTACTTAGAGGTTTTAGACAGCCATGTATGCCATCTTATTTGAACAAGGCAAGTTATACCAGAGACTTCAAAGGTCATTTCTTTTCACCCTTCTCAAGCATGTATGGATTAAACGATGTTCATGGTTTCATGTGTTATCATTGCCAACTTCTTTCTGTAGCTTATCAAATATATACTTAATATAAAACTGAAGGCTTATGTGTATTACTATGTACCTGTTAGGCACACATGCCTCCAACATTCCATTTTAGATGGTGTTGGGGGTCAAACTCAGGGTTTCATAGACTGTGTTCCACCCACTGAATGACATCATAGCTATTATACAACTTTCCTTCTCACTTGAAATTATATCTTAGTCTTCTACTGATCTAGTGTATATGTCTATTAAATTTCTAGATAAAATTTTCTACCTAATAAAAGAATGCAATAAATCTTTGCATCATTTAAACAATTGTTACACAGTATAAAAAGGTAACATACCTTTAACTAATATTCTACAACATCATATAGCTGGCATTCCCTGCCCTCTACCCTAAACTCTCCAGCCCAGGGACTGGACTTCCCTTCCCCCAGAGTCTCTTCCCTATGTAATACAGACATTTTGGTTCCCTGCTTTCTTTCTGCCTTTGGCCTCCTGGCTGGGGCAACTGGTTCCCCTCATTCCCTTCTCTTTTCCCTCCCCTCTCCCAACCTGGTCCACTTAAGCCTGGTCATGTCCACTCTGGACTCTCCCAGATATCCCTGCCTCTGTCTATGGTCTCCCATATATGTACAACAAACTTTCTCCTTCACCGTAGCTAGTCTTTTCCTTTCCTTTTTATTTCTTTTTTTTCATTCAGTTTTAAATTTTGAGGGTAAAATCCATCTTGGCAGTAGAAACATGAGCCAGCTGTTCATATTGTACATACAGTCAGATATCAGAAAATGACTGCTAAGGCTCAGCTATCTGCCCCCTTTAGTTTAGTATACTAGCTTAGGAGATGGTACCACCCACATTCAATTCATTTTCAGTTGCATCTTTCTGAGAACATGCTTACACATATTAAAGGTGTATCTCTGGTGTTTCTGGATCCAGTTGAGTTGACTATGAAGATTAACTACCATGTTATTTTTTTTTATTAAATAAAACCACAAATAAGAAAAACATTCTATTTAACATTTTCCTTCTTGATTAGAATTACATACATCAAATATAAATATTGCAATTAATTAAAAAGAAGCTTCTAATTTTCTAAAGAACTATATATTTTTTTTGGAGTAGCCAGTAAAAGTACTTTCAAATATGTATTTTACCCAGTTGCTAACAGAGACTTCAGGTATCTACCCATTTTTCTATTTCAAAATGTGAACAGAAATGATTCACTTCATACAGTAAACGTTTTGATGTCTTGGGGAACACTGTTATCAGTAGTAGAGCATGTAAAATATTTTAAATCTTGGCTATTTTCTATACTTCTATAGAAGGTGTTATTACAGTCTAGATTTATAGCGATGTTAGTAATTATCAACTCATTATGTGTCTTTACAAAGCTAGTCATTGATGGGACTGAGGGAAGACCCCAGGGTGTCTAACTTCCAGCAAATCTCCAGGCTACTCTTCATAAACCCTTAATAAACACCTGTCTCACTCCGTAGCAGGGACTTTCCTTTCTCCCCCCAGGCTACCTGACTTGTGGCTCTTGTTTGGACTGGACTGTGAGCTCTTGAGTTCTGATACTGTGGGCACTTTCACTTGTAATAGGATCAACTGGAGACTCAAGTCATTTTCTGTCTCTACTCTTGGCAAGGAGAAGGGTGAAGTCATTGAAATGCCAGGACTCATGAGGTAGTTGGCAGCTGCCAACCAGTGTGGGTGAGGGCTAGACACTGCCATGGGAGAAGGCAGTGCAATACCGGCTTGTACTGGCTCATGGAAGCTGGCTTATAATTGAGAAATTTTGTGAGCTGGTTATAGACACAGCCATCAGTAAAACTCAGTAAAACAGATTGACAGGGATATGGTTTAGATTAAAAACCACAGCTGTGTCTTCCCCAAACTTCTTTCTTTGTCTGTCTTGATACACTCCTTGCCTATCTTTGTATCAGGGCATCTTTGAGGTGCTCAATAAGGAAGGAAAGGGAGCCGAGCCATGGACCCTCTGAGGTCATATACATTCAACAGGCTGGGAAGCAGCAGCAGAGGTGGGGCTTAGGGTGAGAAGTGGTGAGGGACAGTTGAGGCTGAAGGAGCAAAAGAGGGATCCTGAAACAGTCTGGGAGGGCAGAAGATGCATGACGCAAGTCCTTCTAAAGCTTTTCTTATTCTAGTCTTACAGAAATATCTCTCCTGATTGGGAGCTTAGATAGCCCCTTCACTGTGGAAGTATTAATGTGGAGTCAGTGGCTGCCTTGCGTGTCATCGTAGCTGCTGTCTCTTTCCTGTCTTCTCTGAGAGCTACTGTGGGCTGGGTGGGATTTTGAGACACTCTCATCTCCCAAAGATATTTTAGTAGGAGAATAAAGAATTGTAGACTAAAACCTGGGAGAAGACTTCAGGCTTACCTGCTTACATTGATTGTGCTGTGTCCCCCAAGAGAAATGTGGCAAATTTACCCCTGCTGATTTTTTTTAAAGATTTATTCTTTCATCTTTCCTCTGTTAGATATTAAATTCTATGAATAAACTTTCTATGAGGTGACATAAACCAATGAAAAGTTATTTTAATGGAATACTTTAATATTTCATATTTGTGGTTATATAGACTGAGGGTGGGTAATAAAGTCTTAGGCTGGGGATATAGTTTAGTGGTAGAGTACATGCCTGGCATGCCCAAAGCCCCTAGTTCAATCCCTGGTACCCACTCCATATAAAGAAACCACAAGAAGTTATTAAATATGTGCACATCTAAATACAGAATCATCACACATTGGTTTTGTGCTTCTTATTATAATTTGTGTTTTTTGAGACAGATTCTTTCGTCCAGACTGTCCTGGAAATCAATATGTAGCCCAAGCTGGCCTTGAACTCACTGAGATACAACTGCCTCTGTCTCCTGAGTGCTGGGATTAAAAGGCATGTGCCACTATGCCTGGTGCCATTCATTATTTTAAAGGTTGAATATACAAATATATAAAAACAACCCTAAGGAACTAAAACTCTCATGAGAAAAGACAGTCTTTTTGTCCTTCAGCCAAAACCAAAACCAAAGCCAAAGCCAAAACAGAAAACAAAACAACGCCCCCCCCCCCAAGTCTGTGTAGAGGAAATACTCTACAATTGTCGTAGTTACTGTCCCAGTATGTGAGGAGACACTATGACCAACACAACTGTTAAAAGAAAGCATTTGCCTGGGGGCTTGCTTACAGTTGTAGAGGGTTAGTTCCTGATCACCATGGCAGGAAGCAGACACACATGGTGCTCTAGCAGTAGCTGAGAGCGTTACATCCTGATCTGCAGGTTGCAGGAAGGGACAGAGAAACTGAGTCTGGCATGGCTTTTTGAAACCTCCAAGCCCACCCTCAGTGACACACCTCCTCTAACAAAGCCACACCTCCTAATCCTTTCCAAACAGTTCCACTGAGCATTCAAACCTATAAGCCTTTGGGAGCCATTCCCATTGAAATCCCTACACTAAATGTAAAAAAGTTCCTGGCCTAATTTCATTAATATTCCAATTTTCAAATGCATCCCTAGTACTCACACAGTCTGGTGTGTGTCTATTTTGAGCATATTTGCAAGAGTACTACTTTGTAAACTAATGGTTCATGTCAACCATGACATTTTCATACTAGAGTTCATGGCAGTTGTAGACTTAAGAGTGAGAGCCAGTGAGATGGCTTAGTAGGTAAAAGTGCTTGATGAGCAAGCCTGACAATTTGAGTTCCATCTTTGGAACACATGTAAAGAGCTGAGCTTCTGTTACACAGAACTCCTCCCAGAAGGTGGGAGATCAAGACCAGAGAATTGGCCTGAAGCTCATGGACCAGCTAGTATAGAGTATGCAGCATGTCAGAAAAAGAGAGATCCTGACTCAAAAATGTAGATGGCCAAAACTGATCCCTGAAAGCAATTGTCTAACTTCTACATGTGTGCCAGGGCACCCATCCACACATCCACCTACAGTTATATGTACATAAACTATACATACATCAATAATAAGTAAAATTATGTGTGAGTATTTCTAAAAGAAGAGTTCACACAAGCATACAGTTTGATAAAATCTCCATGAGGACCAAGCTCGGGTGTTTATGGACTGTCTATATGGTAAAGTACCTTCTAGTACATTAGAGGAAGGAATGAACTGTCTGGCTTCACACTGGATCCTGTCATCTTCCGTCTGTCAGCTGTGTTTTCATCAAATTGTGGTAGCAATTGGCTGTTGTTCTCACTGCCAAAAAATTGGCTGTAACATTTTTAGGGTGCCAAGTGCATTCCTCTGCTTGGGCTGACATTCAATTATGAGATGATTTAGCAATGGATGGTCAGCTTCTCACTTACCCTTTCCATGCACTACCCAAGGTATTCAGCATCCAAGAATTGTGTTTTTGGGACATTGCTGTCTAAAGCATTCTAAAAGTTGTGCTTCTGAACTTTTTTCTCATCAGAAGAATGGGGCTGTTCCCTGAAATTCCTTCCTCCAGGGAGGTTTTGTGTTGTTGCTAGTGGAAAAGTGAAAACTATAAAAACAAATGGATTGTAGCTGTGGAGGATCATCTTCCTTTCCCTGATGGGGTCTTCCTTCATATGGATGATGCAAAGGGGTTATGGGCAACCAACTATGCCTGCTTTTCTTTGTGCTGCGGAGGCATGTTTTATTAATTATTGTTCAGAGCCTTCAAGCCTGCACTGTCTAGCATCTTCTCTACATCTTTCATGAATTATAATATTCTGGGGGGGGGCAACAGTTCCTGATTAATGAAAAACATTTTCATGCCACTCAACCTAAAGTTTATAAGATGGCCTTGCATAAAGCAGGGGCCAGAATAGTGGCCAGAGCTCTTTGTTGAATAACAGGTTTGCTGTTGTTGTTGTTTTAGACAATATCTGTTGAACAAACGAGTAGGTATTGTGGCCTTAGACTAGGGATGAGAAAAATAGTAGTGGCCAGAATGGCAGTGATGTAATGAATGCCACATTTGTTATTATTGCTGTCGTTGTAAATGGGTCTTCTTCCCCTCCATCTTTCACAGGGCTTCTTCATCCTGGTGTTTGGAACAGTCCTGGATCCAAAGGTATTGTATGAAAACAGTCTTGGTCTTCCTCTATTTCCTACTTGACCTGCAGTGTTCTTCCCTGACTTGGGAAGAACAATTATTGAACTTTGACCTCAGTCATTTGTGCAGTCACCTGAAATAGAACATCAGTTTTCCTTTTTAAAAAATGTTCTGAGATTTTATTTATTTTTATGAGTGTTTGTGTGAAATGATGTCTGTGCACCAAGTGTGGTAGTGCCTGCAGAGCCCAGAAGAAGGTGTTGGATCACCTGGAACTAGAATTTCAAAAGATTGTGAGCTGCCATATTGGTGTTGGGAGTTGAACCTTGGTCCTCTTGAAGAGCAGCCAGTACTCCTAACCAGTGAGCCATCTCTCAACCCCATCAGGGTTCTTTTAATGCAGGTTTCTTATCATCAACCTTCAAGCTCTTTTGAGGATACACATTTTATGTACTTTAGCTCTAAGCCCACAACAATCAAGGAGATTTCTATTCTGTCCCTTACAGATGAGAAAAGAGAGACTCAGGGTGAAGAAACAGTCTGCTCAATATCCTTCTCTGATTTCTTATGGCAGAAATGGAGGTTTCAGTTAAATCTCAGTGTTATTTTGGGAGGATGTCTCTTGGGAAGGATATATGCCTGGAATAGTCCCAGTGCACCATAGAACTGCTCAGTGAGGGACTGAACCAAGGGGTTCAGTTCCTACATTCACTGCTCACACTTTAGTCACTCCAGTTCCAGGGGATCTTGCGCCCTGTTCTGGCCCCTAGGGGCAGTGCATGCACATAGTACGAGACAAACATGCAGGCAAACAAACCATACTCATAAAGTAAAAAGTTTAAAAACAAGTGAAAAAATAGTAAGAGAAAGCAAAACACCCGTCTTTATGGGTGTATGTATGTATGTATGTATGTATGTATGTATGTATGTATGTATATTTTTTCCAAGACATGGTTTCTCTGTAACTTTGGAGCCTGTCTTGGGGCTCACTCTGTAGACCAGCCTGGCCCCAAACTCACAGAGATCCACTCCTGAGTGCTGGCATTAAAGGTACATGCCACCACCACCACCAAGATGCTATATCAACGTAAAAGTCACTCAGAGGTGAAACAGTTACACTTAATATTTTTATGTGTAGACAGTCTCAGGCTTATAACATTCCAACCCATAAACCATTGCGTTTATCACTGTGCAGAGTGGTACACATTCAACAGAGACACCATTTGAACTGAGCTCTTTTCCTGGGCTAGTGTCATACAGCATGGTAGTCTGTCACCAGACTGGGGCAGTGGCAGTAAGGCGCAGCTCTGAGTCAGCCATGAGGTTACAATGGTAAACAGTTAGCACTCCATGGTGTCACACGGCTGTGGTGTTCAGTAGGTAAGTATACCAAGTGCAATTTTGACTTAAGGTATTTTCATCTTACATTGGGCTTGTTTTGATGCAATAACCCAATGCTCACAAGGAGCATCTATGCTAGTTGTGCTCCACAAAAGATGATGTAATGCACCTGTATAAGTGAAAACACACAGGAAGCGTTTGTGATACCCTAGAGTCATAATTGTCAGGGTTGTGTGTCCAGTAACTGTGACACCATAACTAATACACAGAGTCAAATAACCACAGCCCCTTTGCTCTATGTGCCAGAGTTACATACTGTGACATGTGCAAAGAATTCCAAGCTATGCAGTCTCTGATCAGTCAAGACCAGAATCTCTTCATGAAAATTAAAATGTAAAAGACAGGAAGTGTCCCAGGACCAGCCATGATCAATAGATGCAAAGGAGGAGGAGTCCCGAAAATCCTAAGCACAGCTGAAAACCGAGCATGTCTTCTCAATGGCACTTACTATCAATGTGAATATTATGCAATTATATATTAAGTGATTATGATGCAATTATGGCATATAGCTTTTTAAAAAGGATCAGGGCAGGAAATGCCAGTAGAAGTGCCAGCATGGCTTTGAAGGTCCCAGCGGAAGCCAGGAGCACCTGCCTCCCTTACAAACTTGCAGCAAAGTCTTTGCATCTTCGGGGAGGGGTGATGTCTCCCTGAGCTTGAGGACTTTCACAGGCATTAGTGTGACGACAATGTATGGCAGAAGGGATGAACAAAAGGAAACAGGAGATGGTTGAGGAGGGAGGCAGGACCATTTACAGTTGGTGGACATGAGTCCCGGACCTGGATATTTATCTTTGCAGCTGATTGAGTTTGGATATGATTTAATTTTGGAGTGTCAGTGTCCCCAGCTGTGTAATGGGGACAATATTATCTATCTTTCAGGGTTATTTTCGTCATAAAATGGGATGACAGATATGAAAACCATTACAAAGTTATAAAAGTCATCCTCATCATCATTATCATTATTATTTCCTTAGTTCTGGACCCACGGATACCTTGTATAGTACTTTCCCCCCTCCTTTATAAAAGACTTGAATAAGCTCAAGTGAGATGTGATGAGCTACTTTTCTGGTTCAAAAAGTAGTGCCAAAGCTGTAATTAGAATCCACGAGCTTGTGCAGACTTGCTTCTTAGTCACATAGGGTCCATGTTTAAGACTGGACATGTGTCTGTCCCGAAGCTGCCCCTCTTCTGCCCTCCTTGTCGCCTTTATTTTCTCTGTTCACTACACATGTTACTGACCCCACCAAAAGGACCCACCGGCCACTGCTTCCCTTACCACAGTATTTGTCAGCTCCAAGCACATTGTTAACTTCTTAAAACATTCAATTATTAACCCATTTTGTTCAATTTCCAGATAAGAGAAGCCTTAAAGAGTCGAGTAGCATCTGCCAAATGGATCTCCAGAGTATCAGAGGTAAACATTTTGCTTTTTCATTTGACAAGGTAACAGCATAAAACCTTTAGGTGTGGAGTTTTCCTGGGTAGGTGCCTCTTTGAGCTCTTCAGCATCTTTGAACTGTCCAAATATGAAGATGGAAGTCAGTTTACATATCTAAAGAGGAGGTGACAAGTTGTTGTAGATATGAACCCCAAACCATGAACTAGGAAGTGTGTGATCAGAAGGAGAAATGAAATGGAAGGGGATGAATGATCTCAGGTTCCCAGGACAGTCTGCTGTTTCTCTCTCATACGGTTCAGTTGGTTGTGTGCAAAGTGTGAAAACCATAGGGAAGCACACACTGAAATCCTATACAGAGGACTTCCCAGGAGCTTGATTATCAAGGAAGCAGTTGCCATGGTTACCAGAGTGGCACAGGGCCAGTTCAGGGATGTGCTGGAGGTGCTTCAGTCATCACGTGGGGCCTGGACTGTGATGTGCCTTTGCCTTACCCTCTCTTTCTATGATTTATAAACTTTATTGAGATGCAAGGCTGTTCTGAGTGTGGGAAGAACTGGAAATGTTTACATGTCAGCAAAAGGGTCTCCTAAGGAACATGCCCGGCAACAGGAGGTTATCTGTGGCTTTGATTCATCACCTGCCATTCCTTGAGCTGGAAGAGCACACATGTGTGCCTGGGTACCCCCGGCTGGGCGCATCACTTTACATTTCCACATCTGTCTTCCTACCCACTTTTCTGCTGCTTACCTTCTCTCCTTCCCCTCTCCCTTCCTATTCTCTTCCTCTTTACTCTCAGCCAAACTTTGGTCACATTCTTAGTCCTTCCTGGGAGGGAGGGAGGTTACTGACTTCTCTATATGCCCCCCACATCTTTAAAAAAGGGACAAATTTATTGAGAATAGACACTTTCTCCAACAGGCTGTATCTTCTAATCCTTTCAAATAGTGCCACACCCTGGTGACCAACTATTCAAATCCTTGAGCCTATAGGGGCCATTCTCATTCAAACCACCACAGCCACAGGCTCTCTTCTCTGACTTGGCCTGATTATTTCAAATCCCTTCCAAAGCAGTAGCCTTGGTCCTTCCCTTGTGCATTTTTAGAATGATCTATTCAGGCTACCGTAGGGAAATTCTGGCCTTCGAGGCCTAAGACAAACAGTCATTTTCTCCACTTCTCTGGTTTTTACCCAAGTCAGAAAGACACCTAGCCCTTCATTATTGTTGATGGTTTTTGATGTTGGCTATATCTTAGAGACATCTTGGGAGCTTAAAAAATAAAAACAAACAAGAAAAAAACCCCACAGCAAACCACAGTCCATGCCTCACTCAAAAATTAAAACAGAAACTCTCAAGGCTTGAGCCTAAGCACTTATTTTGAGCTCTGCAGTGATTCTAGCATGTGGCCAGGGTTAAGAGCCTCTGGTCTAAGAACAACATGTATTTATCCTTCATCTTTCATTCCTTCCTTCATTTTGTTCAGCAGTCTTAGGCCATTGCCTGTCATTAGCTTTAACAACCTTACCAGAGTACAGAAGTAGGGTTATCATCCATTTATCTGTTCTGCTTTGAGGGTCTGCAATCCCTGGTAGCAATCTTCTACAGTCTAGATTTAACTCACCCTTCATGGAACCCACCTGGACCAGTCCTGTTTATTTTGTAGCTGACAAGATGAGCTAGCCTATGCTCATGTAGCTACAGATCTGCCAGTGTATAAATGTCTTGCCTCTTTAGACAACACATGCCTAAAACATAGCCAAATGATACTTTGGCACATGAGCATCGCAAAGGTGTAAGGGGGACTTTACTGTTGAGGATTTCAGTAGAACAGTTGTTAAGAAGCCAAGTGCAAGACACCAGGTTCCTTTCTTCTTACCACTCTCTCTCTCTCTCTCTCTCCCTCTCCCTCTCCCTCTCTCTCTCTCCCTCTCCCTCTCCCTCTCCCTCTCCCTCTCCTCTCCCTCTCCCCCCTCCCCTCCCTCCCCTCCCCTCTCCCTCCCTCTCCCTCTCCCTTCCCTTCCCTTCCCTTCCCTTCTCTTCTGCTCTCCTCTGCTCCTCTACTCTCCCTTCCTCTATCTCCTCTCTTTTTTTCCTCTCCTCCTCCTGCTTCTCCTTCTCCTGTTCCTCCATGCACTCCTCTTTCTCTTCCTCCTACTCTGGAATTCTCTTAGTGCCAGGTTATGGTGGAGAAGGACCCCCTAGACAAGCCTGTCACTATGCTGCTAGTTTTAATATAAACAGGAAAGGAAGAGGTGATGTGAAAAGGTAAACTATTTTCCCATGTCTCAGGTTCTCTGTGCACCTAGAATCACTGTGATAATTGCAGACTGACTGGTAATGATAAATGCAGTGATATTTTGTCTTCAACAGGACCTTTCTTCTGAATTCTCTTGCCATCCTGCCAAAGGGCCAAGCTAACAAACCAGGATACATCCCCAACACGGGAGGTGAGTATGCAGCAGGACAGTCTCTAAGTATGCTTTGTGTTTATGGCATTCCTTTGATTATAGTTAGAAATAAATCCTCTTGATTCTTGTCTTGGTAAGGCACATTCTTGGGTTACTGAAATTTTTGTTCCATAAAGCAATAAGGCATTTTTGGGAAGGTTTATGTCCTGGCCTGGGTATGCTTATGGGAGCTGAGCAGGGATCCCCTCTCTTCCTGGCTCCCTCTGCTCCATCATCTTCTTGTTTTCCACTCCCAGGACATCTTGCATCAGCAATGTTGCCAAATCTCCTACTGTGGTCCTTTCCCTTTTTCTAGTCTTAAACGGGTCAAGAAATTTTGACTGACAATATGGGGAAGAGCCCTCAGGGTGGGGATGTAGGAGCTGTATGGAGCCATAGGGAGCTAGAGTTAGAGAAATGAGCCACAGGAGAAATTAATTCAGAGCCATATAGAGGCACGTGGTAATGCAGGGTTTGAAGACAACCAAGAACAGGCTCTGGAACATCAGGGTGGAAGCCTGAGACAAACACACAAGCATGTTGAAGCACCTGCCTTCGTGGGAAGACTCACAGAGCTGGGAAGTATATGTAGAGAGAGTGTGAGGCATATGCAGGACTCAGAGAGATGCAGAATGACTCAGAGAGGATGAAGTTCATGCAGATCAAGACTCTCAGAGTGCAGAGAAACAGATGCAGAAAGAGGCACTGTGGTATGCAAAGAGAGTCTCCACCCCCTACTCCTACACATCCAGGCTCCTGCAGCCTCTGTGTCCTTCACAGTAGCCTGAGGCCTTGGAGATAGAAACAGTTCTTTTCTGAGAGGAGTCTTACTCCACAGGAATGGGTTTAGTTGTGTGTGTAACACATCCATCTGTAAACCGATCACCTGGTAGGTGGAGGCAGGAGGATCACTGTGACATCAACCTCAATTACATAAAAGGTTTGAGCCTAACCTGTGCTACTTGAGATCTTGCCTCACCTTATTTCTGGAATGAAGTGGTTCATGTTAGAGGAAGGCAAGACTTATAACTCAGCGTTTTCTGGGACTAGAACAAGATAATTTCCTGGGTTTCAAAGAGCCTTAGAGGAGGAGACTGTCCATCGGGCAGCTGGGCTCTCAGTGTGCAAGGGTGAAGCATCTGTGTCTTGCTACTTGTATATTTAAGTTGGGATTTTCTGTTCTTGACAAGGTTGCTCATTCCTGGAATGGCAGTGCCTGAGGAAGCATGCACTTAATTCCTGTCCTCTTGCCACTGGGTACTTTGAAGGAAGCCTCCCACACTGCAGAGCTGATGGAGGAGAGGGTGATGTGTGGAAAGCATGAAGGCCCCTCTCTCGAAGCTGTTCTGTGACTCTAAACATGTCTTCCCCACCAGCTGCAAATCTATATACGACACACTAAGCATCCACAAGGGACAAGAAGACAAAGTGGGTCACAACAACAGGGTGTCACTGGTGCCTCCATCTCCACACTGCTGGGTCATACTTATCATCAGGGCGAGAGCTCAGCTTATCTCAACAAAGGTGGCCTGAGAGGCAACATGTTGGATTCTAAAGAATAGTCTCCAATGGTTGGACAGACTCTTTAAGTACCTCACTGCTGCCTCTCTGTATAGAAGGGAGCCTTCTGCCAATATATTCTACTTTCTCAAAGCCAACTTGATTAGATGGTCAAGCCTGGCTCGGACTTGGATGTGACTTCCTTCACAGTGAACCAAGTGAAAAACCATTGAGCTTTGGAATCAGACAAGATCCCTGTTTTAAGATGAGGTGGAAGCCTGGAACTTGAGTCATGGCTCTGCTAGCCTGGGCCAACTCTGTTGGCTTCCAGTGCTCCATGCTCTCTCCTAGAGCACAGGGCCTCAGAGAGGCTCCCTGCTTCCACTTTCAGACATGAGAAGCTACTGAAATCCAGGTGGGGGAGAAGAAATTATCATATTCCAAGTCCGGTGCTGCTCATTTTTTTTAGCTATATGTAAACACATTCGACATTCAAAGCAGCTGTCACCTGGCAGAGAACAATGCCATGGGTAGAAGGCCTTTCTGAAGCAAACCTACAGGCAGCTGCCCCTGAAGAAAAGCAGGAGTTAAAGACAAAGGGACATGGACAGATGCCCAAGCAGTCCCATCTAGAGGCCAGTATTATTGATGTTCTATTACAGATGGGAGGCTGGGCATGGTGGGCACCACTGGGCCAAAGCTAAAGAGTAAGACCTTGTCTAATAAAACAAACAAACACCCCCCACACAAAATAAAAAACAACAACAAACAAAATCACAAAAACAACAGCAATAACCCCAGCTAAAACCCAAACAAAACACAAATAGGAAAGTCAGGCTCACTCTGTAGGTGAGTAGCTAGCTCTCTTTCTACTTTGTGTGTGTGAGAATGTGTGTGCTGTTTATGTGTGGGCGGTGTCTGCACATGTGTGTGGGTGTGCTCTAGATGATCAGGAGAGGATGTCTGGTGTCCTGCTCAACTACTCTCTGCCTTATTTCTTTGAGATCTAGTCTCTCACCGAACCTAAATTAGACTCAAGCCAGCAAGCCCCGGTGACCCTCTCTTATCTGCCACCCACAGATTATAGGTGGGTATGGCTCTCCCTATATCTCAGGGGAATTTGAAGTCAAGTCTTCATGCTTGTACAATAAGGACTCTTATCAGTGAGCCATCTCCCCAGCCCAGCCACACACAGTTAACAGAATTAAAAAGAAATATTCCCTTCATTTAAGTAGGGAAGCCTGAGAGGTTACAGTTACAAGGAAGATCAATTAGAAGATGGGAAAGCATGGACCAACCAGGGAAAAGTCTTCTTTCCAGGGTTGCTTACATTGGGACATAGCATCCTTTTTATGTGTCAGAGGTGGTCTAGTTAGCTATATTCCAAAAGATCCCTGGATCTCTTTAAATGAAGAAGATGGGGTAGACACAGTGTGACTTTTCCTCAGTGCAGATGCCACAGCAGCATGAACTATCACTTGCTTAAAGTCAATGTAATGAAGTCAAGATGGAGTCTCACGTGGCTAATGGGTAGAAAAATGCTAATGTGTACAAAGCTTGGAAAAGACTAAGTATTGTTCTACATAGAGATGAGAACTCCGAGCACAGGGAGAGAGGAAGGGAATCATCTTTTTGTGTTATGTGTTGAGCAGGTGTGTCTGGCTTGAAAGCACTCAAGTCGGGTGCACTCACTCAATGAGAGGACGGTGGTATCACTAACAAAGAAAGGCTCGTGGATGCTAAGAGAACCACTCTGGCATTCCTGGACAATTTCTTGAAGAATTCTAGCCTTTTCTCCTGCAATCCCAAATCCACACTTCAGCATCTTGATGTCAAGGGACCACACAGACTAAGTTGACTTGAGTGACCCTCAATGGAGACACTTGCCGTATGCTGCTCACGTCTCACAAAGATGTGATATGGTCAGCTGGCTCAAGGAGACATTGTTCTGAAGAAGCTTTGTCACTTGAACGAACATGCTACATGGCCCTCCTTGGAAAATCACTTAAATTCTTTAGAATTTGTTTTCCTCATTTGTAAGTGCTGGACAAGTGAGTCTCCCTCCTAGGATTACTGTAATGATTCAAAATAGTGAAGTATTTATAATAATACTGGAAAATAATAATTGCTCATTAAAATGCTAATTTCTTTTATTAGTGTGCCCGTGAATACATGCACATACAGATATATGCCCATGCACAAGTAAACACACAGCCATGGCCTCTGACATGAGTTTGAATGAAGATATCCTCATGGGAACAAGTTAAGTGACTTGTAAATAAAACAATGAAGCATTTGATTTTTGTCTGTGTAACAGGAGGATTATGAGCCAGTTAAACCCACTGAGGCTCATGAAATGAGCCTGTTAGCTAGTGTTCCCTGATCATAATGCATAGTTCCATGGGGCTACCATAGGGCTGCTATGGGGCTGCCTTGGGGCTGCCGTGGGGCTCCACTCATCCTGTGGTGTTTCCAAACCTGGCTTTCCTTCTGCCTTCTCTAGAGGGTCTTCCCTAACTGTCCCCCCTTTCCTATAACATCTGTAATCTGTGCTGTTCACTTCCATTAATACTTACTGTGCTGTATAGTTTGTTTGGCTTGGTCTTTCTCTCTCTTTTTTTTTTTCCCAGATAAGATTGTGACTCTTTAGGAACAGGCTGACTTTATATTTGATGATCATTTTGTAACTTTTTTCTGCATGCTGATAGGGCAACCAAGTGCCTTATATAGAGAGCATGCTCAGTAAATATGTACATTCAATAAAGCCCTTTGATTACACAACCGCTTGAGACTGTGTGTTTTTTTTTTTTTCCCAATCACAAATGACCCAGTACTTAAGGAGCGACCTACATAGAACTGACCCATTTCTGTAAATTTTGCTTCCTTGACCTGCATTGCTGGAAAGTTATGCAACGCAGCTGCAACTCACTTATTTCTCTTTTTGTGTCACCCCTCCCCCATGACTTCTAAGTGGGGGATTGCAGCACTTGGGGAAAGAAGGCTCATAAACAGGCATCATCAAGGCCTCGGGTGGCTGGGACAGCAATCCAGACTGACTGGTTGCTGGGAAGCTGGGTCACGTGAAGCTTTTGTGCAGGTAGAGACTACCTTCTGGCTCTGCATTACCCATTGGCATGGGGAGGCCGCGAAAGAACTTCTTATCCCATTCCTTAGAAATCAAAGAACAAGTAAGTAGGGCTCCAAAGACAGCTCAGTGGGTGAAGGCAATTGCCATTGAACCTTATAACCTGAGTAATCACACACACACACACACACACACACACACACACACACACACACACACAAGAGAGAGAGAGAGAGAGAGAGAGAGAGAGAGAGAGAGAGAGAGAGAGAGAGAGAGAAACTAAAAAAGAAAGAAAGAACCGTAAATCTCTCTGGCGCCAAGGTAGAGACTAGCTCATAATTTTCTGGTCACTTTCTCGGTCAGTTTTCTCCAAATTCATAGGTACAGGTAATATACAATAATAGCCTTTTAAAACCATAAACAATAGTGGCAAAGCCTTGCATGTTGTCACCCTTGTTCTAATTACACCAGGGAAGATGCAACACAGACTCTCACGTGACCATCTGAGATAAAGATGAAGAATCGAAGGACAAACAAGTGACTCACTTTAATGGATTCGCTTCAGACAAGAGAAACCTGTAATTTCTCTTAGGCATGCTTGACAGACCCACTGTGGGGTGAATCACAGCCTCACACAAGCCTCGAGGCTGTGGGCTGCTTTGCAGAGGCCAGATTGGCTTCTCCCTACCAGCAGTTGCTTCTCACTCAGGTCTCCGGGACTACCTTTCCAAGAGATAGCAATGGGTCACTATCAGTGAAGGGGGCTGGAGAGTTTTGGTGTGGCCACGTGATGGTGGGGCACCACGGTATGCAGTTCAGTGCTGACTTTCCTGCCAGGTGACTGTCGGTTTCTGGGCTGCCAGACCTACTTCCTGGATGCGTGAGTACATGGCCCATGCCATCACCCGTTTCCAAGTAAACAGCTGATTTTTTTTCCTGCACCTGTTCCAGAGTGGGGGGGAATGTGTGATTTGGGATGGATGGTGTTTTCTGGAATGCTTGATTCTGCAGTGTCCCCCCCTTAATGCCTTTTAGAATTTGGCTGGCTCAAAGTCGGAGTGTCTGTTTTATATTTGTTTTTCTTCATGGAGTCATCTGTCAGGCTTGGATTGCTCATTCCTTGGAGTGAGAATGCAAAGTGCCTTGCCAGCCAATTGGACTCGCTGCCTCTGTGCTGTCTCCATGCCAGATAAATTTCAACTCCCTTTAGATGGAACACAAGGCTTTAAAATCCTAGTCTCTTATTTTCATGAATCTGATAGATTGTCTTCATGGCAATGCAAAGAAAAAACAGTACCTACAGTGACTGCTGGTCTGAGTGGTCAGTGTGGGTTACTTGAAGGCCTGTGCTCTGGATTCAGAGGGAAACTGCAGCTGTGTTGGGCTCTTGCTTTATTGGGTGTTGCATTGTTGGGGTTTGGCTACGTGATTTGTGTGAACACCCCAGGGGGAATGTCCTTCACAGAACAGAGAAATTGCCAACACCAATAATTACTTTATAATTATTCAAGTATTGAGATAGTTGGTGAGATGAAGATGCCTCCTACTCTGAAATTTCGTGCTTCTTGAGAGCTGTCAGCTTTTGAGTCCAGATACAAAGTGATGGGTGGACGCCATCGAAAATAGCCAAGAAGAGATGGGTCTGGTTTTATTTCTAGTTGTTCTCTTTCCATCAAGGCTCCGTACCTCACCCATGGCAAAAGAGAACCAGTAAAAGCCAGTCTGTAGATTTTATAATCAAAGTTCAAATTACAGAGCAAGAGTAGAAATATATGGTTATGGAATTAGGCTTAGAGGAACACACACACACACACACACACACACACACACACACACACACACACACACACACCTCTCACTCTTGAGTTCCTCATCCTCCAGTTAACCTTTCTGAATTAGTCATTCCCATAGAGAGTAGTTTATGTCAAGGAGTATGAAGCCAGTTGCCTCTACAAGGTTAATAGACAAGTGAGAATATGCCTCTCTCTCACACTGGAGGGGAGATAATCAAGAAGTTTGAGAGCTCAGAGGCCAATCATCCTTCACCACTGTCTGCTTTTCAGTTCGTGGCCTGACCTTTTATTTTCTTTGGCATCCTGATGTCAGTCCTTTCCAGGCGTGTTGAGACGGGTGCAGAGTGCCTCGGCGAGCATGACTCATCCTACAGCCTCATCTAGAGGATCACAGGAGTGAGTTCCAGGACCCAGAAAGACTGGTTATCATTTTGAATTACAACTCACTCAGAAACTCAGCTGTATGTACAAGAAAGATGGAACAAATAGGAGGTAGTGTTTAGGAACATACAGTTCTTATGATCTGTCCAGAGGGTCAGTGTTTATGATTCCTGACTTAACATGGACATAGCACAGAGAGAGACGCATGCACAGCCAATGCCACTGTGTCCTCATCTTACCTCCTTCCTTCTCCTCCCTCCCTTTTCCCTCCCTTTCCACCTTCTTTTTCCTTCCTCCATTCTTCCCCCTTCCTCCCTCCCTCCCTTCTTCCCCATCTCTTCCTCCATGAAGCCTCGTAAATCTTTTTTGTTTGTTTGAAATCAGGGCCCAGATGTTGCAAGAAAATGGAGGCCTGATGAGAGAGAGAACATCTCTACCAAACTCAGCAGGTTCCAAAAATTATCAGGAGTTTCAAGTATCAGGGCTGTCTGTGTCTGTGTGCTCCACGCCCACATCTTTAATGGCGGAGCAAAAAGCTTCAGGGAAGACCCTGTGTTGGAATGGAGTACGTGCAGACGTGTCTATCATTATTATTTCCTAAACAACTCAGGATAACAACTATTTAGAAAGCATTTGGGACTGTGTAACATGTGGGAGAGGTTTTGTGCAAATGCTTGCACCGTTTTTCTGGAAAATAATGAAATATGTAGGGATATTGGTGTCTGAAGGAGGCTCCTGGGAGCCATCTGTGTGCTCACCCGCTTCTTGAGGACAGAAGGGTTTCCTTGGATCTCAGAGCCAAACCTTCAGATGGTAAGCAAGGGTCTTCATTCACTCATTCAATCTTCAGGGTCATTTGTTCACTCATTCATTTATTCAACAAGTGTTTCCCATTCTGAATGGATGCTGAATTGGCTGAGGACAGAGAAAGGACAGGTGTCCATCTCCTGACTAACAAGATTTTTTGTTTTTAGTTGTGGCCCGCTTTCTCTCAGGTTTTCTTGACCAATTGTGACTAGAGCTCTTCCACAGGGGTGTGTGAGATGTCCAGGACAGTAAATAGGTTGGGAGGGGTAGTTACCTAGATACCTCACTCTGGGCTGGCCATTGGATTTAGTTGCATTTTCCTTTAAGTCTTTGAGGCCAGCCCATGTTATTTTCTCTCTGTAATCACCAGGTTACAACAGGGAGCCTGGCTGTATTTGGCAGCTTAGAATTGCTGTTTATTATTGTGTGAGAAGTGAAGGTGGAAGGTAGAGGGTAATTCACGCTTTTGTCAGGGTGTGTGGAGAGGCAAGCAGCTCTGGATGGAAGGAGAGAGCTGGACTGTGCTTCAATTACTTTTACAGGTCCTGAGAAATGGCCACACTAGGTGGCCTGGCTGAAATTAGTACCTTGTGCTATTCACTCTGAGAATAAGGTGTGGATCTGCCCTCACTGGGGGGGGCTAGTATAGAAACCAGAGAGAAGTTCTTTGCAAATGACAAGTGGCTCGCTAGCTATTTACGTCATTGCTGCCGATAACCTCAAACTAGAGTTCATTGGCATTTTGTTTCCTCCTCGATTTTCATTTCCAATTCTGTCCTTCTTTCTTGTGTTTTTCCAGAGCTTTGGTGTGAGAGCCACAAGTGCCTACCATGAACATACGGCCATAGGGATGGGCATTAGCTAGATGCCCAACGAATATACCTGGGGTCCAAACTCAGATAGCTGAGTGTGTTTTCCTCAAAGAAAGCATGCTTTTCACATGATAGCAGCTTTATACTCCTCAAGCATTTAAAGAGATTTATTTTTGTTTCAAATTAGGTATATGTCCTTGTGAATATACCTGTGAATATTCACATGTCCTTGTGAATATACCTATACATGAATATAGGTGCCCACAGAGGCTTGTCTCTTAGAGCTGGAGTTACATACAGTTGTGAACCACCTAATCTAGATATTGGGAAGTGAACCGCAGTTCTTTGCAAAGGAAGTAGGGTCTCTTCTCTCTTGAGCCATGTCTAGAGCCCCTCAGGGTGCTTTGAGAGAGTGTGTGCGGGTGTTTTGCTTGTACATCTGACTGTGCACCACGCGCATGTAGTAGCTGCAGAGATCAGAAGCTGGGACCTGACCTACAGAAGGTTGTGAGCTGTCATGTGCGTGCTGGGAATGGAACCTGGATCTTCTGAAAGAGAAGCCAGTGCTCTTAACCTCTGAGTCATCGCTTCAACCTCTTCTCAGTTCCCAAAGCATTTTTTGTTGCTGATGTAATTTTGGTAAAGTCTGAACAAAACAATACTATCACTGAAAGAAGTGTGTGTGTGTGTGTGTGTGTGTGTGTGTGTGTGTGTGTGTGTGTGTGTGTGTTTTGGAGACAAGAGGGAGTCTGGCATAGTATTTTGTTCCCCAGGTTGGGTTGATGGAACATCTTTATATATCATGAAACATAGGTTCCACAGAATCCCATTTTAGGGCACTGAATCCAATAGACATGAAACCTTCACTGCTTACCAAAGGAAAGCAGACAGAACTCTCAAATTCAAAGTAAGTTGAAGCCAGTGTACATAAATGCCCCAATTGTTAAAATTTTCTTTAGTTTTATTTTCTTTCACATTTGGTGCCCATTGAAAATGGTTGAGAAAAAAACAATTGGTGGTCATTGGTGGCGCACACCTTTAATCCTGGCACTCGGGAGGCAGAGGCAGGCAGATCTCTGTGAGTTCGAGGCCAGCCTTGTCTACAGAGCGAGTTCCAGGACAGCTTCCAAAACAATACAGAGAAACCCTGTCTTGAACCCCCCCACCCCAAATAGTGGATAATAGGAAACCATCCCAGATATACGTATGCGCTACTGTGGTACCCTAAGAACATTGCTTATTCTGTTTTCTTCCACAGGGTACTAGGGCCTCTCTCTCTGTCTCTCTCGGTCTCTGCATTATACACTGGGAATTGAAGCCCAAGCTTTTCCTAAGCCAAGTGGGTGTTTTTGTTTTTGTTTTTTGTTTTTTTCCATGCGGTCATACACTTATCCCTGGGTTAGGGTCTTGAGTTAAGAAGCCTGTGAACACTCTTCCTACTGGGAGTGTCTCTGCTACCATACCCATGTTTCAGAGTAATAGATGTTGAGGATGCCCACATCCTTGATGACAACAAGCTGAACATACTGCAGAACAGAGCCGAGCATCACATATGTGCGGAATATTTAGTATTCACATAGGGTAAGGCCTGACACTTAGTCTTCACTGACAACCGCTAAACTGTCCAGCCAAGTCAGACAGCCTAAGCCAGGCTCCTGCCCAAGAGCTTTGCTTTGCTCATTTGTGCTTTGCTCTTTTGGATGGCTTACACTTTTCTGTTGCCTTTTAATGTAGTAATTAGTTTTTTCTATCTTATTAAGAGATAACATACTACATACATGATGGTGCCAAAGACTGGAGAAGGACTTACTTAATTCGTTTGCAGAACTTTTCAGTTTGGAATCATGCAAAATGTAAAGTTCACTATAAGTGTAAATTTTCATGTGTTTACTCACGGTGCATTTGTGTGCAGGTATATGTCCCAGTGTGCATATGAGGTCAGAGGACAACTTTGTGGAGTTGGATCTCTCTTTCCTTTCTTTAAATGGGTTCTGTGATCCAACTCTGGTCATCAGGCTTGCTATCCAGGTCTTTATCTGCTGAGCCATCTCAGCAGTCCTTAATTAACTTTAAGTATTTATCAATAGTAAATCTAAGAAGGTACAAATAAAAGTATCAGTGCTTCCTCCACCCTGTTGCCTAAAACATTGACCACTGGTTTTGAGTTTTGTGCACACTGATTCTTTTTTCTTTGTATCTTTTAATTTCTATTCTTAAAATGTATTCACTGCTTTACGGGGCATGCTGGCTCTTGCCCTTAGTTACATCTGAGTTCTAGAGGGATGGTTCCTGCTCCATGCATTCTTACAAGAACCTGATATCATCTATAGCATCCATCCATGCCAACCAGAGTAGGCAAGACTCAGAGTTCGGTGGCTCCTGTTGTAACAGCTTTCAAATTCTCCCCCAGTATTCGATGTAACTGAAAAACTGGACACATGGTAATTATCACCAAATGATATGTCATCACGGATCTCCAACAACAATAGCATAAATGATCGAAACCGCCCAGCTAATTGTGCTGAGCTCCAACTTTGTGCTTCTTACAGTCATGTGGTGGCCTCATGTGTAAATATATATACACTGTCTGCTGGTTAAATGTTTCTTAGTTGGTAGGAATATATAACACATATCTTTACCTCACAGAGCTTCTCAAAGAGCTTGATGATTTGTGACTACTGGATCCATTGTCCCCAAACATTCTCAAGTGCTCCGTCATTGCAGAAGCCCTGTCACTGGGAATTCCATAAATCACATCACACCACAGTGCCTCAGTTTCTTCTAGCAAGTTGACCTCCCTTCCTTGGTCTCTGTCTCCACTAAGTCTTTTTCTGTCTCTCTGTCTTCTTTTCCATCCCTGCTTCCTTCCTTTCTTCCTTTGTCAGGAACATCCTGTGTAAGCCAGAATGGCCTCAAACAAACTTCCTGCTTCAGTAGCCTGTGTACCAGGAATACCAGTGTACACCAACATGCATGACAAGCACGGTTAGCTTAAAACAAAATTCCTATACTAAAAACAGTGTCGGGAAAGCAGCCCTTGTCTTGAAGCCTCAGGTGCAGGTGTTATTGTTTACAAAGGCCTCTTTGGACATTTTGACTATTTGTACATTTCTCATTCTCTTTTTCTAGCAGAGGAAACTTTGTTCAGTCTTCAGAATTTATTCTTCATATCTGTGCCTGAGTAAGAGTGTCGTTTTTTTCTCTGATACACATACATTGAAAGGGAGATTTCATAATAATCATGAAGAAGACTAACAAGGAAAGATTGAAAATGGCCATGTCCATGAAGGACTGAAAACTCCGATGATAACAACCACTTTGTATTGAGTGTCTTTTAACTGACAGCAGATAATGCTTTAGAGGCTTGGGAGTTTAATGTAGTGGGTCCCAACCAGTACTTGAGAAGATATCAGGTAGACTAACGTAGCACACAAGATAAAAATACCAGCTGTTTCAGGGTATCTGGCAGTGTGTGTGTGTGTGTGTGTGTGTGTGTGTGTGTGTAACGTTTTCATAATAAAATGTTTAAGGCAAAAATTATTTTTTTCAGTTTTGTATATAGAAATCTGTAGGCATATTTGTATATGCAAATACTGACTCATAAAGTATGCTGTTTTTTTTTTTATTGTGTGTCATGGTAACAAAATTTGAAAGTCAGGTGTGTCTGTGAAATGTGTGGGCACTCTAAGATGACTTACACAGGTTCTTCCGGTATTTTGTTAACCATCACCATGTCTACCAGGGCATTGCTCAGCACAACTATGGGCCAATCAGACATGAGGGCCTCTTTCCACCCACACTGTAAGATCATGAATTCTGTACACGCAATCCCAGTGTCCTTGCAGATTCATTTACCACTCCTCGGCTGTTGTTCCTCTTGCTTCTGTTTCCCCACTTAGACTTCCTTTTTTATTTCTTCTTAATTTTCCCCCTTTTATTGAAAACATGTATTTTCTTACATAATATATCCTAGCTACTCGTTCCCCTCTCTCTAGTCTTCCCAGTTTCTCCTTACCTCCTCTGCCATCTGGAGCCATCACTTTTCTGTCTCTTATTATAAAACAAACAGACATCTAAGGGATAAAAATAAGGTAAAACAAAAGCTAGCATATTGGAATTGGATAAAAAAAAAAAGAAGGAAAAAAGCCCAAGAGAGACACACTTGCTTGCACACTCAGGAATCCAATACAAATACTAAATAGGAAGCCACGAGTACCTGGTTTAGACTCTTACAGGCCCTGAGCATGCTGCCTTGGTTTCTTCGAGTTCATATGGCCTTCGCTCATGCTGAGTTAGAGGGCTTGTTGTCTTGGTGTCCTCCATCACCTCTGGCTTTTACAGGTTTTCTGCATCCTCTTCCTGGAGCCCTGAGGGGTGGGATTTGTTGGAGAAATTCCTTTAGGTTCTAGGTCTTTCACTCTCTGCATGTGTGGCTGTGGGTCTCTGTATTTGTTTTCATCTGCTGCAGGAGGAAGTTTCTCTGATAATGGATGAGGAAGGCACTGATCTGTGAGTATAGCAGAATGTCATTAGGGCCATTATTTTGCTACTTTTTATTTTTATTTATTTACTTTCTTTTTTTTAGAACAGTAGTATTTGGCTTTACCCTAGGTCCCTGGGTGATCCTGTCTCAGGTTCTTGGTCACCCAAGGATGTCACATATGGGTTCCATCTTGTGGAGTGGAGTGGGCCTTAAGTCATATCAGACATTGGTTAGTTATATCCACAGCTTTGTGCCACCATTGCCCTAGCATATCTTGTAGGTAGGACAGCATTCAGATCAAAGGGTTGGCAGCTGGGCTGGTGTTTATGTTTTTCTTTTGGTAGTGTGCAGAGTACCTTCCCATGCCGAAGACTCTAGCATGTAAGGGTGAGGCTTTATGTAGGCACCAGCTTGATTCTCTGTGTTCACTGAGTCGGGTAGACGTTATCTTCAGCAATGGAGCCTTGCTGTCAGTTTGTGGACAGCAACCTATAGTATTGGGAACAGTGTGAGTTGTTTGAAGATTCTCATGGGACCCTTTTGGCCAACAACTAATTAGTCGTAACCCAATCCCAGTACTGGAAGCTTCATTTGTGACAAGTGATGTCCAGTTGGAGCTCTGTCTCCCCCATTATTTGGTGATTTCATTTAGATCACCTTCTTATAGGTGTCTATTTTAGGAAGCCTCTGCGGTATTAGGTTTCCATACCTCCCCCTCAAATGACCCTTAATTTTTGCAGTCTTCCCATATTCTCTTCTTCATACAACTCTCCCCTCCCAAGCCCCCCCTTGACCTTCCTGTGCCAGCTTCCACCTTCATGCTGGCAATTGAAACATGCGCTCTCAGCTTCCTGCCCCTGCCTCAGTGCCTGCTGCTCGTTGCCACGCCCCTCTGCTACAATGGGTTCAAATCCCTATGAAACCATAAACCAAACTAAACTTCTTGTGTTTCATCACAACAGCAGAAAAGTAACCAATACAGCTTGTCCTTTTAAATTTAATCTCTCACATCTGGTATAGTTTTCTGGCAAATATGAGCCACCTGATAAATGCTGACTGCTAGGATGGTTCTACACTACCTTTAAGGAGATGAATGGGAAAATTGGCTAGGTAAGGTCAGTTTAAAAACAGTAGACGGGGAAACTGGAACCCAGATTTGTTTCCAAAAATCCAGGCTACTTTTGCTCTTCTGTGTCTTCACCTCCAAGAGAAAAGTTATAAGGGAACGTTTTTTAAAGTCAGGAGTCAGAATAACTCCTGCCTCATATGCATGTGCTGTGGTGATGCCTTCTTAGGGATATGACTTTGAAAGATTGTCAAGGAAAAGGCAAGAAATGCAGACATGGCCACAGAAGAGATAATTACCTCCAGGACCTTCAGTCTATCTGCACAGTAGTTGACTCATCTACTAGAGGGAGTCTCAGCATTTGATCTAGTAGCAGACAAGTATGCACATTAATTTACCTCGTTATTTGTCTCCAAGTGACCTGGAACACAGCAGTTGAATAGTTCCCCCACCCCGTGTGTGTGTGTGTGTGTGTGTGTGTGTGTGTGTGTGTGTGTGTGTGTGTGTATGTGAATGTATCCACATATGTACACATGTGTTGCCAAAGGATGACATTGTTTTTTGTTTTGTTTTGTTTTGTTTTGTTCTGTCACTTTGCACCTTGTTTTTGAGACAGGGTCTCTCACTAACCTGGAACTGGCTGATTTGGCTGGCCAGTGAGCCCCCAGGGTTCTTTTTGTGTTATCCTTCCTAGTCGTAGGGGATTACAGGTGTGGCCAAACCATCTTCCCAGACTCCCTAGCAAATTTGATAAATAACACTTTCAAGAAATTTATGATGTAAGGAATAGGGATTGGAGTTTTGCTGAACATGCATCTTTCTGGATGTGTCTATTGTCTTCTGTAGTAGAAAGATCAGTGGTGAGAGAAATTCTTAATTTTTTTTTCATTTTAATTAGATTGAAAATACGTATTAGAGTCCCCTCCTAAGAAATGTTGTTTTGGTGTGTGACCTAGTGTGCTTTCCATTGTGATAAACGTTCTGCCTAAAGGCAACTCTGAGGTTAAAGGGCTTTTTCTATCACATCCCAACCACAGTCCACCATGAAGGGAAGCCTGGGCAGGAATAAAAGGCAGGACTAGCAACTGAAGGAGAGACCATGCAGGAACAATGATTTCTGGGATGCTCCAGGTGGTTTCCATGGCCTGCTTTCTTATGCACTTCCCAGGGGTGGAGCTGCTCATGGTGGAGCAGGAACCTCTTGTATCAATCATTAATCAAGAGAATGCCCACAGACATGTCTGTCCATAGGCTAAACTGAGGGAGTCATCCTCTCAGTTAAGTCCTGTGTTCCACATGATTCTAGCTACACCATTGTGGCTCTCTCTGGTATATTTACTAAAGGCTTCACCTTGCTGTGTACGGAGTAGGTCAAGTCAAGTCATCACCTTCAGCTGGATCTACCTTCTTGCTTTTCTGTTGCAGGCTAAAACCCTCATGTGAGAAAATGAAGCCCCCAGTCACCATCGTTTGCTGTTTTGTGTTTTTCCTGACCACAGAATGTTCTCAGTCTAAACTCAAGATTCACAAAAAGGTAAGCTGGATCTCTTGCTGTGTGATCCCAAGAGAAATCCTTCAGCTCTCTTACGTGTCTAGGGATCTGATAAGTAACATGCCAGTTAGAATACATCTTTGTGTGACCATAACTTTACTATTATCAATAGTAACTTTCAAAGGAAGGGAACAACAGCAGAAGTTCAGCGGTGGCAGGAAACAACAGCCCAGGAGGCAACAGTGCAATGTGGCAATCACTTTGCAAGCCACAGAGATTGTATACAGTAGCTGTCGAGAGGGGAAAGACCAAAGCTGGCAGCAGAGCAATGTAGATTCAGCTCTTACTTTAGTTTTTTTTTTCTGGTTCCGGGAGTTGTTTTGCTTCACAGAGTCTTAATTTCTTTATCATACATCATATCTTATAATTTAAGGCAATACTTATAATCCTTTACTTGTATAAAAAATTTGTGATTTGATTATTGCAACCCAGTGAACATTCTTAGTTTCTATTCTTTTCACCCTAAGAGTTTCTCCTTAGCTGAATTCCATCCATGTAGTCAGTAAAGGTAGAGTCTAGCTTGATGGTGTAATTTCCATTTCTGTGTTCTCGCTGGATCCTTAAAACTACAAGAGATCCACCCCACCCACTAACTTGACCTTCAAGCTTAGCCCTCAGAGTGTCCTCACTAGTGTATTCTCCAGAAAGTTTCCTCAAGACCATCACTCGAGTCTGCCACAGTTTCCTTTCTAGTCTTGAATACTTTTCCTCTTTACATTTCATGGCTATTCTAAGGTAAACAGAGAGAACATCACACAGTAAATGTTTTTTGGAACATTTTTTTCAGGATAAAAATGAATTTCAAATATCTCCATGGAAGCATAAGTTTAGTCGGATGCAAGGTATGTATGACTATAGAATAGTCTTCATTCATTTGGAGATGGGGCAAAAACAGAGAAGGGGTGAATGGTGCAAGCATGTGTTCAGACCTCAGATATTCCAATGCCATAATAATCTCTCATGAGTTATCTGTGTTTATCAACATTGATATATTGTCTTATAACTTGTTTCTTATGTGACTAAGGCAAGTTGGCACATATTCACACATGCTCTAGAACAATAGATTGATGTCCATTTCACACTTGAAAGGGAAATAAGTTTGTTAGACTCAGAACAGGTCAAGAGGGCACTGTTCTTCACTGCAAAGGTATATTCAGAGTTCTTAAATACATATAATACTCTCATGCTCTGAGTTGTGGTAAAGCAAAACAAGGTGGTTTGATGGTGATAGGACTGGCCACACTCCTGAAGTAGAGGAATGAGAATATTATCATTACTGACATTTTAGTATCATGTGTCTTCACCCAAACATTTCAAGTCACTGTCAGGTTTAGGGCCAGTGGCTCATGTATCTATGAAATGTGATAATGGGAAGGGAAAGAGGACAGAAAGGAAGCTAACAATTGTTGAGTATTTAAACACTGAGTGTTGTTCTAGATGCTGCCCCATTACACATCTGCAACAACACCATGGAGTTACATTTGAATGGCTTACCGGCTATGGAGCTATGGTCTAGCTAGTCCAATACAATGACCGTATACCAACTGGAAAGTCTGAGAATTCTATACTTGTTCAGTCCATGAGGCTGGATGTCTCAGGCAGTCCTCAGTATATGCCAGAACCCCAAAGACGTAGGCTCTAACACCAGTGAAGGAATGGACTTGCCATCAAGAGTGAGGACATTCAGGCAAAAAGCAAAAGCTTCCTTCTTCCATGTCCTTTATAGAAGCTGCCGGCAGAAGGTGTGGTCCAGATTAAAGGTGGATGTTCCCACCTCAGAGATCCAGATTAGAAGTGGGTCTTCCCACTCCAAATGATTTAATTAAGAAAAAAATCCCTCAACAGGCATACTCTGCCGAGAGTTTTAGTTAATTCCAGGCATAGTCCAGTTGAAAACCAAGAATAGCTATGATACAGTTTTAAGTTATTTATAGCTAATATTTTAGATTTGAGCAACTAACACTAATATAGGAGTATGTGGTTAGCCCTGACGTATGAAAAACCATCTTCAACTATTCACGGCACTAAAGTCAAAACTTCATGACTGTCAGCATGGTCATGATTTCTGTCAAATTCATTTTGAATGCTAGTAATTCAGTAAGGCTAAAATCATTGACTTCATGCTAGCACTTAAATTTAGCGTCAGGGGGACTGCTTTGTTATATTCTATACTGTTACTTATGATGCAGCTCCTAGTTTAGGTTATACTTTCTACGAGTATCCAGCTACAATTCAGAATGTAAGAAATTATGTTCCTCCTGAGACAAAATTTAAATAAGAATATAAACCCTCTTAAACTGTCTTACCATGGGAAACTGAGAACAGTTAGTTATCTTATTTCACAGACACTAAGACTCCATTAATTTGATAATATGCCATTTTAACATATCTGTGAGAATAAACACTTTTAATGTGAAATAAGGGGTGGCTGGTTAAATCTGAATTCCAGACAATGGATGACATGGTACCTGGAAAAGTAGCTTTTTGTTTGTGTATCTATACATTGACAACTCACCCTCTACTTGCAGAGTCTGTATTTGCAAATTTGCCTATTCACGATCAGTACTTAAACAAGAGTGGCTTTTTTTGTACAAAACACCCATTGTATTGCTTGGCACACACATTCCCAGCTAGGTTGAGACAAGGTATTGCTCTCCCTTATTGCTGTAGTTCCTACACTATCCATGTGTCATCATGTTCTAGTTGGCTTTCTGTTGTTATGATAAACACAGGCAATTTAGGAGGAAGGAGTTATTTTCATTTATACTTCCAAGTCATAGTCCATTGAAAGAAGTCAAGGCAGGAACTCAAGTAGAAACTAAAGCAGAAACCATGGAGGAATGCTGCTTTCTTGATTACTCACTAGCTCATGCTCATCCAGCCTTCTTATACAGCACACCACCTGTGCTACTCACAACAAGCCAGTAGGCCAGGCTTTCCTACATCAGCCATCAATCAAGATACTCTCTCACATGGGTACAGTAAGTCTGTTCTGGAAATACATTTTCAAAAACAAATAAACAAAGAACAAGAACAAAATAAACAAACAAAATAAAACACCACCACTACCACCACCACTCCAAACAACAACAAAAGTAACCAGGATCCATCATCTTGTGTTTTGGGACTTTCTGCTGGTGATTTTTCTTTTCCAAGTGATCCTCTAATAAGAATGCTGGAATGCTATGTAGCATTTTTTTGGGTGAAAGAAGGCTATGATGGAGAAAATGTATGTGTTAGTTAGGTCAGCATTGTTCAGGCTTGAGTAAGAGCATTATGAGTGCTGTTCTCCATGAGCTCAACTTAATGAATCAACAATATGTACTAAAGACCATGTCTTTGTTCAGAAATACAGATAAAGCAAGGCCACAGACTCATCAGCTGTTGAGAATGTCATGAGCAGAAATTCCCAGGAGTTTAGCCTCATATCACTTGCTTATTCAGTATTCATGGTAATTATATAGAGAGTAACCCCAGGGAATAATGACAAAGTGGCTATACCTCAAATGATATAAAGGTTATGTGCATTGCCTGTGTCATCATATCTACCAACTCGATGTGTATAGCTCTGCACAGAGAGCCTCACTGGCTCTTGCTCTCCGCGCTTTCCAATTACCTTTCAATCACAAATGCAATCATGGTTTTCTGCTCAGAATTTGTGCTAGTTATCTTTCATTGCTGTGATGACCAAAGACAACCTCAGGAAGAGAGAGTTCATTTGGGCTTCTAGTTATGGAAGGAGAGTCCATAGTGGTGGTGGAGGAATGGCAGCAGACAGCTAGAGCAGGGAGCTGAGAGGTCCCATTTTCAACCAGAGAGGGCAAACTGGATCTGGGTTGAGGCCGCCGTACACTCTCAGTGCCTGCCCTCAGTGACATAATTCCTCCAGCAACACTTGCCATTCCTAAAAGTTCCATAACCTTGCCAAACAGTGCAACCAACTGGGGACCAAGCTCAAATCCATCCATGAGCTCATGGGGGTCATTTCTCATTTGCACCACCACAGTCTTCAAGGCTCTTATATTCTTTCCAGTTTTTGCTTCCTTTTCTCCCACCTCAGGGTTTCTCAACAGGGATTTCTGAATACCCTGAGTTCCTCCTTTCTGCCTCCTGCTCACTGCTCCTGGACACTAGCTTCAGCCTCAGCCAGGCAGTTCTTCCTTGTTGCTGAGAATGCAGTTCAGTGTTGTCTCCTTGGCCAGTTACTCATGAAATTCCAGAATGAACCAGATCCATTTGTGAATGTGGAAATAGTAATTTGACCTTTAACTTGCTGATGCTTGTTTTTTTCTTTTCCCCCCTTTTTTGTCTTCTTATTTTCAGATAAATGTGAGGGATTTTGCACCCCATCATCCAACTGTAGCCAGAGCTGTCCTTGGGATTTCCGTGGAGAAATAGTATTCACATGTAATCAAGACAAATGGCAAAAAACAATTGAAACATGCACAAGTCTCTCTGTGGACACCCTGTTTCAGGTGACACTCTGGTACACTCCTAGTGACAGGAGCTAACTCTCCCTGAGGGGTGTGTGTGTGTGTGTGTGTGTGTGTGTGTGTGTGTGTGTGTGTGTGTGTGTGTGTTGATGGCTGGCGGCACTACCATTCTGATTTGTTTTAAAAAGCAGTAAGTCTCAGGCTTAGACTTGGGGGAAGCTGCCCAGTGGCTTGCATCATGGCTGCCTTTCCTTACCACTCACTGATGTATTTGCCTTTTTCCTTATTCTCTCTCTCTTCCTCTCAATAAAGATCAGTTCCAGGCTTGGGTGGGGAGTCCAGCTGAGAAATAGAGATTGTGCCAACTATCACTTTAGAAACGAATGATTAAATAAATCAAGTAAACGTTACTTAAACTACATGCAAATGGTGGTTTAGAATTTTCAGCTTAGCTTCATGGGTGGATTTGTATGCCCCTTGTGTTAGTCAACTAGATGTGTCTTAAATTAAATGTGACTTCTTTTCTAATTCTTTCGATCCTTTAACTAAAATAGAGAGCATCTAGAAGGAATAAGAATTCAGTGGTCCCTACATGTCTCAATTACAAGAAAAATCTATCTCATATACTTCTACTGCATACCCACTTCTTTCTATTTCCCTCCAACCCCACCGAAGGACATGGATCTCCACATTTTTGTGCTTTACAGAGGCTTTATAAAGGGATTACAGATGACGTTGCTTTTATAGCCCAGGTAATCATGGCAAAGTCCCTGTAACTACAGTGAGAGGCACAAGAGAACAGAAGTGTTTGCTTATTCAAAGTCACTTTCTGAGGGGGTATAGGTAAAAAAAAAATAGCAGGAAATGATCAATAACTTACAGTTGGAAAAATGTACATTGTTTTTGAAATTGTGATTCTTTAGTATGTGGCATTTGAACAGCTAACCTCCCCCAAACAATTCTTTGAAATTCCACTTGGATCTTCCTTCTTCCCGTTTCTGTAGAATTTGTCTTGTTGCAAATCTTGAAGGGCTGTGGAGAATGGTTCGGTGGATAAAGTTCTTGCTGTGCTAGTAAACATGAGGACATGCGATCAGAACCCAAGACCCCTGTAACAGCCATGTGTGCCCGTGCTGAGCAGCTCCCCGGTGCTAGCCGTTCAGCCAGCCTAGCCAAAACAGTGAGCTCCAGGCTCAGCGAGAGACATCATTAAGAAAAAAATGAAATAGAGAGCTCAGCTTTTAAGCAATCTTACTGCCAATTCATAGGCTTAGGCTTTGGTTTCCAGTACCCAGGTTGGATGGCCCACAACTGTCTCTAAGTTTAGCTCCAAAGAAATCCAACGTCCCCTTTTGACCTCCTAGGCATCTGCAGTTATGTGCACACAGACACATGCATGTATATATAATTAACAAAAAATACATCCTAAAAATAATAAAGTAGAGAGACTGATTGAGGGGGACACCCAACATTGACTCTTGATGTCCAAATGTGCATACACAGGTGAGGGCACCCTCCATCCTGTGACATGTATACACACGAACACACATACATGCTTATAACACACACACACACACACACACACACACACACTCACACACTTCAGTTCAAACCATTATTCTGAAAGTAAATTCTAGAAAGTGTCACTACTCTGATTTCTGGGAATTTTGGTGGTAAGGCCTCCTGTGACGGCCTTACATTATTTTCAGCTAGTGAACGCCTTCTAGAGCCACCTTGTCTGTCTGTTTTTTCCTGTGGAAGTTGTTTGTGGCTTAGTTCCTTTCCTCTAATGTATGTTTGTTTATTTATTTATTTATTTATTTATTTATTTATTTATTTATTTATTTATTTTATACAGGGCCCAAATACTGCAGCTAGTCTTTCTGTGGCATCGTCCTCTCTTTTTCCCATGAACTTAATTGGTAGCAAGGTACCACCAGTCTCTATTGGGAATATATTTCAAGGAATCCACAAGTACTGCCCCAAGGACTACATCTGCATAGTTGATGCTGTGAAATCCTCTGAAGTTACATCTGGAAATATCGCATTCATAGTAGAGTTATTAAAAAATATTTCTGCAGGCTTGCAAACCTATAATGGACCACATGGTAATGTGACTCATGAGAAAATGAAGGTACTTAAACATTAATTTAATTAAATACGGACATGAGTTTTCTTAAATCTTGCTACTTTTAAGTTTCAAGTGTTCTTTTCTAGCAGCAGACATTTCTGTTCAGCTTTCTGTATTGACACATCCTTCTTTATGAAAGTTAGACTGTGAATACATAGTGACAGACTTACACCAGTCTACCCTAGTAGTTTACACAGTTTGACCCTACATTTTTAGAAGGAAGTTTGCATCACAACAGTAGTTAGTATCTGTGGGTTAAAAATGTTAAATGTGTTCCCTTAGGATGGGTCTTTTGGTTTCAGACGTTTTTGAGACAGGGTCTCATGTAGCCCAGGCTAGCTTCAAACATCCTATATAGCTGAGCAAGACTTTGTGCTTCTGATCCTCCTGCCTCCACATCCTTAGACCTGAGAGTCCAGATGTGCATCACCCCATGCAGTCTTTGCTGTATTGGGAAAGGAACTCGGGGCTTCATGTATGTTGGGAAAACAGTCTCCTAACTGAGATCTAGTCCAGCAAGGCGCAGATTGTTTTCTCAGAGGCTTTAGTGTGCTCATGAACACTGACATTTATTATTAAAGGGAGGGATATAAGGATATGGTATGTATAAAATATTTCTCAACCTTATCATGGAATACACAGATACTTTCTTCCATAAAACAATCTTTCACATTTTATGGAACTTGAGTTCAATATTCTGTATAGAGGATCTTCCTCTGATTCAAATATATATATATATATATATTCATATATATATTCATATATATATATGAAATGTACTTGTATATGTGTATATGTAATATATTTTCTTTTCAAAAGATTTATTTTTATGTGCATTGGTATTTTGCCTGTAGGTATGTACGTATACTATGTATGTTTAATGCCTTCAGAGACCAGACTGGACCTGGAGTTACTGATGATTGTGTGCTGTCAGGTGCTGGGAACTGATCCTGGGTCCTCTGCAAGAGTAGCCAATGCTCTTAACTGCTGTCTCACTTAGGGCTTCTATTCCTGTGATGAAACACCATGACCAAAAAGCAAGTTGTGTAGGAAAGGGTTTATTTGGCGTATTCTACTTCCTTATAAGAGTCTGTCATTTGAAGAAAGCCAAAGCAGGAACTCAAACAGGAAAGGAAGTTGGAGGCAGAGCTGATACAGAGGCCATGGAAGGGTGCTGTTTCCTGGCTTGCTCCCCTGGCTTACTCAGCCTGCTTTCTTGTAGAACCCTGGACCACCAGCCCAGGGTTGGCACTGCCCACAATGGGCTGGACCCTCCCTCATCAATTACTAATTAAGAAAATGCCCTATAGCTGGATCTATTGAAGCATATTTTGCAATTGAGGTTCCCTCCTTTCAAAGGATCCTAGCTTGTATCAAGCTGGCATAAAACTAGCCAGGACAATTGCTGAGATTCTCTTTATTTTTTTACACTAAAATACATATACTTTATATTCTTTTAATTTTCTTCCATTAACCTTACTGATGCACAATGCAATGAGTAGTGAATTTGAAGAGGCAAGCATCAAAATCAGATGAAATAATTATTAGATCTGTCCAAGTTTTGGATTTTAGAAATTGGCTTTTTTACACTAATGGGCTCGTTTCCATTGCAGAACTATGGGAAAATGGCCAACCACATCCTTAGCAAGACTGCCATTTCAAATTGGGCTTTCATTCCCAATAAAAATGCCAGCTCAGATTTGCTGGAGTCAGTGAACTCCTTTGCCAAGAAACTCCAAGTCCATAGTGAATCTGAGAGCATTGTCAATGAACTCTTCATTCAGACAAAAGGTGCTCGCATCTATCACAACACCTCCAAGAACAGCTTCAACCTCTCTATGCCTATGGACAAGGACACAGAAGATGTCTTAGTGCTGATAGAAATTCCCAGACACGCACTACACAAGCTGCCATCCAATGCCTCCCAAGCCATTGGCATAGCTTTTCCAACCTTGGGGGCCATTCTTAAAGAAGTCCATGGGCCAAATATGAATCTCTCAAAGCCCATAAATAGTCTGATACTGTCACTGGTTTTGCCAGAAGAGCTGAAAGAAATCATACTCATCTTTGAAAAGATCAATAAATCCCAGAGCACCAGCAGCCACTGTGTTGGCTGGCATTCGGAGAAGAGGCAGTGGGATGAGAGCCCGTGTAAAATGGTGTTGGATTCCACTGGCACAGTGAATTGCCACTGTAACTACAACAGAACTGTGACGTCCTTCTCCATTCTCATGTCATCCAAACCTGTAAGGGACACGGTTCTGAGCTATATCACTTTCATTGGGATCAGTGTCTCCATCTTTAGCTTGGTGCTCTGCCTGGTTGTCGAAGCCGTGGTTTGGTCCCGGGTGGTTGTGACAGAGATATCATACATGCGCCATGTGTGCATTGTGAACATCGCGGTGTCCCTCCTGTCAGCGAACGTGTGGTTCATCATTGGCTCCAGTGCAAATGTTCAGGAGGACCACAAGTGGTGTGTGGCCGTGACATTTTTCAACCACTTTTTCTTCCTCTCCCTGTTCTTCTGGATGCTCTTCAAAGGGCTGCTCATAGTCTATGGGATACTGGTTGTTTTCCGAAGGATGATGAAGTCTCGGATGATGGCCATTGGCTTTGCCATTGGCTATGGGTGTCCCCTGGTGATTGCTGTCATTACAGTTTCTGTGACAGAGCCCGGGGAAGGCTACATCAGAAAAGATGCCTGCTGGCTTAATTGGAACCAAACCAAAGCCCTTTTGGCATTTGCCATCCCAGCCTTGGCCATTGTGGCTGTGAATCTCCTTGTGGTTCTGGCAGTTGCTATTAACACTCAGAGGCCTTTGATCGGCAGTTCAAAATCTCAGGATATGGCCATAGTTATCAGGATCAGTAAAAATGTTGCCATACTCACCCCGCTGCTGGGACTGACCTGGGGTTTTGGTCTAGTAACCTTGCTAGAAGGCACACACCTGGTCTTCCATATCATCTTTGCCTTGCTCAATGCTTTCCAGGTAAGTTCAATAGAGGGATTTGCTTTGTGCTTCTGGCTAGACACCAAAGGGGTGGCTGTGATTTATTTACCATAGGATACCAAGTGTTCTTTCTAGATTTCAGGGGTTTCTAAGTGTAGCATCGCCACTTAGATTGGTGTGTTTCTCCACTTAAAAATAGCTGTTTATTTATTGACTTGTTGTGTGAACACTCTGTGTCCATGTATGTGTGGGGTATATGCATGTCACGGGACATATGTGGAGGTCAGAGGACAACTTACAGCAGTGAGTTCTTTTTCTCTACCATGCAGACTAAACTCAGGTTATCAGCTTTGTGGCAAGGGCTTTCACCCATAGAGTCATCTCGCTTGGTCCCCTGCCCCCATTATTCAACAGAAAGTTTTGATACAGGATCTCACTTTGTAGCCAGGGTGGCCTCAAACTTGTAGCTGTCTGCCTGTCTCAGGGAGTTGCTGTGCTTGACCACATATAAGGTTGGAGTCAGTTGACCATGCTGGTGGGAGGGGAATGTCCTTCTTTTTGTCTCAGTGACCCTGTGTCCTCCCTATCATGTCAGAAGTTAATCTTCTCACACTGATGACTGTCCTTTGGTCATGGATGTAAAAAGGTGCTCCTTGGTCAAAATAAGCGTAATGCTGTCCTCCTCTAGTGAACTCAGCAAAAATAGACATTTTCTGAAGTGCAGACAGAGGACCTTCACTTTGGAAGTCGACCAGCCAGGAATTCTTATCATTCTTTCTTGTCATTTCCTGTGAAATAAATGTTAGTTGCTACTTATATAAAGATCTCATCTTATGTTAGCTGGTCTTGGGAAGGTCGTTTTCTTCCATGTCTCAACCTTCTCATCTGGTAAAATAAGGATTTGGATGGGGCATGTATTTTCCCTCTCGAGCACGTATTCTCTGACAAGAGGTCCCCCTGAATCTTTCCTCTTGCTTCTAAGCTTGCATTTTGGGGATGTTATCATTTAATCAGATCACATTCTCTATCTATGAGTAATAGAAAACCTGGCAGGTTGATAGTCTTAATTACAGCTTTCCTCAGGGCTTGGAAAACTCAGTTCTGCTTGTTTTTGTAAATAGGGTTTTACTGGGACACAGCCATGCCTACTTGTTTGTGCTTTCCTTGTAGCTGACTTTGGGCTACAGTGACACATTTGAGCAGTTGCAGCAGAGCGATATAGCTGGCCAAGTGTGAATGTTTACTATCTGGTGTTTGGGAGAAAGTTTTCCAACTTTCACTTTAAATATTGTAACTATTCAATAAAATAGTAAAGCATTTCTATTGACCTGTCACTACTACTTAAGGCACTGCATGAAGTGTAAACTTAACATGGACTTTAAAGAAATGCCAGTTTAGATCATTTGAGTATCTTACTCATTCTTTTAGTAATTATGGTCTACGCCAGTTTCACCCTTCCTGTTAAATGGTTTTAAAGAGAAAACACTGACTTTAGCCTTTGTTTTCTTGAACTCAAAAGCTCTTGATATTTTACCTGCATGTATGTCTTTTTGTGCATACAGTGCCCAAGAAGGCCAGAAGAGGGCATTAGTTCTGGCCTGGATTGGAGTTACAAATAGTTGTGAGCTACCATGTGGGTGCTGGGAACTGAGCAGTGAGGGCTCTTAACTGCTGAGCCACCTCTCTGGACCCCTGTTCTGTTTTAAAGTTTTGAGAAAAGGTCTTACTCTTTAACCCAGGCTGGCTTTAAACTCATAGTGATTCTCTTGCTCCAGCCTCCTGAGTGTTGGGATTCAGGTGTGAGCCACCATATCTGGCTAATTTTCCCACTCTGGAAGTTACTCTATTGACTAATGACTTCATTCCCGTCTCCTTTCTTCTTTCCTTTCCTTTCCTCTCCTCTCTGCATTTCCTTCCCCTCCCTTCCTCTCCCCTCTCTTCTTCCCTTCCTCCTCTCTTCTCTTCTCTTCTCTTCACCCCCCTTCCCTTCACTGGTCCCACTTCTCTTCTGGTGCTGGGAACCAAACCCAGGTTTTCATACGAGCTACACCAGTAGTTCTAGCCCTCGTCTTTTTTTTCCTCTCTTTGCAACTTAATTAAACCTTGGGAATCTTTTATATGCGTTTCTTCTTCAGAACATTTATATTTCTCTTTTATTGATAGAAAATGCTAAAAAACCTTTTAGTTATGCTAAATCCTCTTTTCTTAGCTAGTGTTCCCTGTGACTTACATTTAATATTTCATTGTCACTCGATCAGATTTTCTTCACAACAAGACTGTCTGCAGATAGAGAAAAGGTCCTCCCAGCTTCCAGGTCTTTGTAGTTTTCATTAAAAATTTGTTTTACCTTCTCAGAGTCCATGGTTGACTATTTACAAATGCTTATCCCAATTCAAAACAGGCCAGGCCACAAGTTTCATTTGCTTGTCCATCTTATTTTATTTATCTTAGAAATGGGTCTTGCTGAGCTACTCAGGCTTGTCTAGAACTCATTATAGACTTAATTGACCTTGAACTAGAGATCCTCCTACATCTGCCTCCCAAATGTTAGGAATACAGATCTGTGCCTCCATGCCAGGTTTTGCTAACTCCTGTTCATCTGTGTCAGTGGAAATGGATTTCTAATGTCTAGGTACTGTCCAGGGGTTATCCAGAGGACAGGATTAAAATAGCACTGGGATGCTGTTGGGGAAGCTACCCTAATGATTCTGTTGACTTTTACAACAGGGTTTTTTCATCCTGCTGTTTGGCACGATTATGGATCACAAGGTAACTTGAATTTGCTTCATTCATTGCCAGATAATTCCATGTGGCCTAGGGAAGCAGGAGGGTGAAATAGTTTTAACTGGGGTCTTGGGTTGATGAGCTTGTGAGCAGAACCCAGGGCCTCATCTGTGAGGAGGAAAAAGAGAATGCTATAGTCTCTGTGCTTGCTTATTGTCAAGACAAGCAGGATTTCAGGATGATATTGTTGGGAAATAGGAAAGAAACCATGGCTGCAATTTGAAAATAGCTCTGCGGATTGTTATTGTCACTCTTCAACTTTTATTCAAGTCTCATTGGTTTCTGGGTGTGATGCTGAACCACCTAATGTTGCACTGGCCAGACTCACTGGTCTTACAGGTCTAGGATACCTGTCTGGACTTTGGAATGCCGATGCTTCCACTGACATCTGTTGACCACTGACTGTCACTGCTTTTCAGATAAGGGATGCTCTGAGGATGAGGGTATCTTCATTGAAGGGGAAATCGAGGGCAGCAGAGGTAAGGTCCCTTCTTCTAGTGACACACTGGAGGGTCAGTGTCCTCATGCAGAGACGGGTGCCATAGTCCAGGACTAAGAATTTATATGTGTTAGCAAAATGAATCACTCTTTTTTATTATTATTTCACAAATACGGAGAATCAGCTGAAATGGAAAGCTAGCAGAAGAGACCTTTGAGGAATTTGCATGTGTATACATTGAAGCTTGCTATGGGGCCATTGAGATGAGCCCAGGAACAGAGGTTCATAAAAAGTGGGAATTAGAAATGAGTATTTAGTTTAACCCACTCATTTTACTGGTGAGGAGCTTAGCTGAGCATTAGTGGGATATGTGTGAGGGTTACCCATCTCATAAAAGTAGAATCATAGCCAGGAGGAAATGCCAAGCTTGCCTGCCCTCTCCATTTGGGACTCTTTCCAGTAGACCACACTTGTGTGGACTGGAGTAATTTTGTGTGTACTGACTATAAGCAAGACTTTGGAGTTGGACTGTTTTTGAAGGCACCGAGTGTCAAAATTTCTGAATCTGCTAAAATTTATTTGTTCAACAAGTTTATTCTTCCTCAGAGCTTTGGAAAGAAACTTTCTGGATGTATGGATAGCACTATCTGTGGCTACTTCCAAGCAGGGCTTTTAGTATCACAGTTTATCAATTTTAAGACAGGAATTTTCTTTTTCGGTTAACATTTCTTAAGTTGAAATGTACCATCTAACCAATTAATATATCATGTCTTAACTGACTGGTTTTGTGTCTTTATTTTAAAAAGCAAAACAAAGACAATGGATCACTCATAATGCTACATTTGTTGAAATACAGTAATTCTATTCTTTCTGGGTATATCAACTTGGATATTTCTCTTTATAGCTTCATTTTCACAGTGTTATCTTGAGGCAGTCTGCACACTAATCTATAAATATGCATAATTTTTGCCAATATCATTATTCATTGACAGCTCTGTTATTTTCACCCCATTTAGAAGGCATCCTTAAGTCCAGCCAATGGATCCAAAGTACTGAATCGCTGAGACTAAAATGTGAGTATTGAAAACTCAAGTAGAAACTCTACTTGCAAGTGTCATTGAGCCACTTGTGAGCCACTGAACCACTTGAGAGCATGCTGGTTGAGACGAGAGGTAATAGGATAGCAGGACTATCAGAGGAGGGACACTTCTCTATAGCTCAGTACAAAAGTGAAAACAGGGAAAATGCCCTTTGAGTTTCTATGACCAGACCTCAATGTTATGGCCTTGGAGAGGAGACCTCACTTGTGCTAATAATATGGTACACTGAGCCATCTGTCAAGCTTACACATCTTAGTTCCTTTTTAAAGTTTTTCTTTTCTCTATTAGTTAAATCTGTTATTTGACAGTTTTATATGTGTAAGCAATGAATACTGACCACTGTCAACTCCTACCTTCCTACCCCCCTGCCCACCTTCATTTGTCCCCATAAATTTCTCTCTCATGTTCATGTCTATTTGTTTTGTCCTCTGACCCACTAAATTCAACTAGAGCTGACTCTGACCATGGGTTTGGAGCTAATCTTTGGAACCTGGTGGGCTAGGCAGTGGGCACACAACTGAAGACAGTGATTCCCTCTCTTCCAGAATCTATTGATAGCCAGGAGTTCAGAGGCAAAGGGGAGGGGTTCCTCCCCTTTGCATAACTGATTGTAGATAGGGCCTATCCAAGAGTAGGTGTCTACAGCCATTGTGAACTCATGATTGCAATGGACTGTCGAGACATCTAGATTGCAGAAAATGACACTTTAAAGACCTCTACTCCATCTTCCACATTGTAGTCCAAGCCTTAGAGATGGTGGTGTCCATGTCTTGTTGAGAGCTGAGCCCACTACTGTTGCTTGTTTTCTGCATCTGAGCTGTGAGTCTCTGTGTTCACTGCTGTTCATTGTTAAAGAAAGGCTTAGTTCCTTCTTGTGAATTAATTTTGGCACTTACAGTAACTCCACTGCTGAGACAAAAGCATTGATTGATTAAAGTCGCAGAACAACAGGCAGGCTTGCCTCTCCCCAGTGAAGTGGGTATGGGTGGACCTGTGGCAACTACCTGCTTATTCACAGTTGACCCCAGAGACATAGTTCTATACAGGTGAAACTGGGGGCAAGCAAATGTTAGGCGGTCACAAAGAGGTGACTAAATCATGAGACAGCAGTCAGAAACTGCGCCACTAGTAAAAGCAGGTGCAGGATAGACATGGTGGTATCAGACCTTGTTTCCATGGTCCTTTCATATGCACACAGCTGAATATGACCCTTTATTCCATCACCTGGCAGTGGCCATGACCACTTTTACATTTTGTTTTTTTTTTGAGTTATGGCTCAGGCAGAGTTTTGAAGCAATTTAGTGGAGGAAGCAAAGACACTGTGAGTTCGAAGAAATCTTGTAAAATTTCCTGCATTAAAAAAAAGTCCCTCAAACTTAATGTGTTGTTGTGAGACTTGGACACAGGGTCCCAGGAAAAGGGAGAGGGAGAGGGAAGAAGGGAAAAAGTCATCTATGCAGATTAACAGGTGTGGGGTACTGGGAAAGCAAAAGAAGGACCATGCTGTCATGCAATCTGGTCCAGTTTCAATTCTGCTGCCGTGATAAAATACACCAATAAGAACACAGTTTAGGGGAGAAGTAGTTGACTGTTTTACAGATTTAGGTTACAGTTCGTTATTGTGAGGAAGCCAAGGCAGGAGCTTAAAGACGCATATCCACAGTCGAGAGCAGAGACAGAAGCACATGGATGCTTGTTTGCCTGCTCTCAGCTGGCTTTCTCCCCTTTATGATGTTTAGGATCCGGTGCCTACGGAGTGCAGAAGTCCACAATGGACTGAGTATTCACACATCAATCAACAATCAAGACAGGCAATCTGGTCTAGATAATATCTCAGTAAGACTGTCTTCCCAGGAGATTGATTCTAGGTTATGTGGAGACTTGGCACACCTAGGTGAAACGAACCAGCTTTGTCTTAGTGTTTTATTGCTGTGAAGAAACATCAGGACCATGGCAACTCTTATAAAAGAGGCTGACTTTCAGTTAAGAGGCTTAGTCCATATCAGCATGGCAGCATGCAGGCAGGCATGATGTTGGAGAAGGAGTTTAGAGTTCTACATCTGGATCTGCAGGCATTGACTACCACACTGGGCATGGCTTAAGCATCTGAGACTTCAAAGCCCACCCTCTAGTGACACACCTCCTCCAACAAAGCCACATCTACTCCAACAAGGCCATACCTCCTAATAGTGCCACTCCCTATGGACCTATGGGGGCCATTTTTATTCACATTACCACAAGCATAGAGTCCTTAAGTGATGGCTCTCACATTTGGATTTAATATTAAAATGTTTAAAAAACTGACTTTTACTGGCCCTGGTCATTCCCTAGGCTGTGGGATTCACCCCCAGTAGAACAGTTTGTGGCTTGTCACTGATTCAGATAAACTACAAAAAAGAGAGCTGGTGAAAAAGGAGTATTGGTTGGGAAGATCAGCAGAAGTGGGAGAGGAGTGTCAGGTGTGGTGGTGCATGCATTTAGTCCCAGCACTCAGGAGGCAGAGGTAGTTGGATCTTTGTGAGTTCAAGGCCAGCCTGGTCTACATAGTGAGTTCCAGGCCAGCTAACACTATATAGTGAAACCGTGCCTCAAACAAATACATAAAAAACAAAAATGCTAAAACACAATAAAAAACCAGAAAACAAAATAAGATGTAGGAGAGGGACAGACAATGGTAAGTGGGGAGGGTTAGACATGACCAAAATATATCATATCCAAGTACAAAATGGCATAACGGAACCCACTGTGTGCAATTGATTTATCCTAATAGAAAATCAGAGCTGGCCTTTCTAGCAAGGACTCAGTTCCCAGTGACAGCCTTAGCTCATGTCACTGCCTTCTGGGGATACTTTATCCATCTGTTCTAGAGAGGAGGACCACAGGCGAGGTTGGTTGGTCTCCAGTTGGTTGGGCACACTTGGTCAGTTGTGGGAAAGGGGCAGATTAGGAGACAAGGGACATGCTATATTACAGTTCAGGAGGACTTAGATTTGAACTGGCGGAAGGCTGGGAAGTTGGGAGTACACCTGTCAGCAAAGCCTACTCTATATTGTTATTTGATTTTCAGCTCTATTTTTGAACGTAGGAGGTAGATGATGAACCTAGCTTTTTGGCGTATGCTCAGCAGGTGTCTCTGTCCCTATTGAATTTTCTCAGTAATTGGGCCTGTGAATTACACCTACACATGCATAGTATTGAGAGGGTTCTGGAATAGCAGTTGGCACAGTGGCAGAAAAAGTTGGGGATCAAATAAGCATTAGTCTAGAGGGATATGGAAGTCACGTAGGTGACAATGTGAAGTTCAGAATGGACATCCGTTGGCACCAGAGGTGGGGGGTGTCTCCAAACAGAGGGGGTTTCCAACCACAGAAACGACCTGGGTGTTGTTTGCTACATGCAAGGTAGAGGTGCAGACCATTCATGGTGAAACCACGCAGAAAGGGCAGGATGGCTGTTCTGAAACCACATGCTGGGTCATAGACTAAGCAGTAAGTGGAGCTCCAGCGGTCAGTGATTAGGACTGGATTTGGGATGAGGTAGAGACACCTATGTCATGGAAGCTCCTTTTATTCCACCCAGTCGTTTCAGGTCAAGATTGGGATTAGATACAGAACTGTGATAGCTCTGTCCCGAGGCCTGTGGTGAGGAAGGAGAACTGCAGAGACTTGGTCCCAGGGGACTTTGATTCGGTTGGGGATTCTGAATGGCAGCTCCTATCAGGAAAGACTGAGAGGCGAATCTCATTCCCAAGGAGGCCACAGCTGCACAGTGCCCTCCGCTGTTCCCACCTGAAGCTGGCCTTGGGACATAGTGGTCATTTGACCTACCTGAGATTTCCTCCAGATTATGTTTAATCCTTAAGTGCACTTAAAAAGTGACAGGGTTGCCAGGGCAGTGGTGGCACATGCCTTTAATCCCAGCCCTTAGGAGGCAGAGGCAAGGCAGATCTTTGTGAGTTTGAGGCTAGCCTGGTCTACAGAGCTAGTTCCAGGACAGCCAGAGATGTTATGCAGAGAAACCCTGTGGAAGAAAACAACGTAAACATAAATTCAGAGCACTGGAGGCACTCTGAAGATTAATTGGAGATCCGGAAAAGCAAAGGGGGTTCTCAGTTCCTTTTAGGATCCAGGAATCAGGACTTCACAGGTAGGGAACAGCCTTGATGCTATGTGATATACAGGCAATCCCACCTCATTACCTCCTCTGTAAATCAGGTTGAAATAGCACATTCCTCCCAGGATGGTTTCAGCATAAACAAAAGAATTCTCCTACAACAGTGGTTCTCAACTTTCCTAATGCTGGGACCCTTTAATACAGTTCTTCATGGTGTAGTGACTCCCAACCATCAAATTATTTTGTTGCTACTTCCTAACTGTGATTCTGCTTCTGTTATGAATTGTAATGTAAACATGTGATATGTTGACCCTAGAGGGGGCACAACCCTCAGGTTGAGAACCTCTGCTCTAGAATATTGCCTGGCTCAAGTTATCAAGAAATGTCAACCATTATTCTTTATGGTAACAAGTGTTCCGATCTCTGTCCAGATTGCGTATTTCCCAGAGATGTCTAGCTTGCTGGGATGGAGAGGAGCTCCAAGAGAAGGAGGAACAGACATATCTGGAATGAAGCGACATCCTCTCCCAACCAGGAGCACTGCCTCATTTGGGAAACTAGCTGAGGCTCACAGCCGATGAGAAGGCTTTTTAAAAAAGCCAGCCTGCTAACTCAGATTTGACAATGACTAACTTTTTGTTCACCTTGTCAAGATTCACAATCCATCTGCAAGGCATTGCACAGTTTCCTTGGAGGACCCATGGCTGGCGGGCAGTCTCTGGAGTTGTCAGTCTCACTCCTCAGGCTGCCTTGTGGCTCTGGGCCCAGACATCCTCTCACTGAGGGGATCCTGGGTGTCTGGAGGACTCAGGTCAGATTCAGTGTTGGTGGTAGGGTTGGAGGTGAAATGTGAAGGATACTGTATCTACTTTGAAGTTTGCCCATGGTTAGTTTCCCCCAAATAGGAAAGGAACATTGGGAGTGTTCTGTATGCTTATTGTTTTAATCCCTGAGTAAAACAATCTAGCTTGTAGGATCTTTGCTTCTTCATTTGTAGGACAGACACAATGCTCTTACAGGTCTTACTATTTATATGTGCATGTCTTTATGACAGTTCCTTTTTAAACAACTGTAAATAAAGAAAATTTGGGTATTGTTTTAGAAATAAAAATATGATACATTTACTTTCCCTAACTTGCTCATGTATTTTGTCACTCAAGATGGGCTTTTCCGATGACAACACTACATGCTTGGATATCAGAAGTGTTGTCATCTCAGCTCATGGACTAAGTCTGGAAAGGTTGATCTGCCAGGTGCACTTGAAGTGCAAACCTGCAATGGTTTGGTAAATGGCATCCCCCTGGATTGGCCTTCAGACTCATGCCATCATTAGGACTAGAGATAGACTTAGTGTAGACCGACATGTTTTCCATTAAAGAAAATACTTAGTAAGTGTGAGGGCAAAGTGAACCCACTGAACTAGACCTCTTCTTGGTTAGAAAGAGAGGTTACTGGGTTATTAAACTGCCAAGGCTGTCTCTTGGGGACACAGACAGAAACAAGATGGTGGAAAAGCAAGCAGATTTTACATGACAGTTAGCAGGGTCCTTGAGCTGATACAGGCTTTTGGGATTGACTGGGAACTAGATGCCCTGGCCCAAGGAAGTTGACAGATTAAGGGAGATTCCTGGTGGTTTAAGGGAGGTTTAGGATATTGTCACCAGCACTGCTATTTTGGGAATTTCTTTGGACCCAACAGTAACTATCTCAGCAGGACTACAGCCAAAATTTTTAGTTTGGTTTAGAAACAAAACTGGTTTCAAACCAAAGGGTATTATAAAATTATGAACCATTCCCTACTGTTATCATTGAAACATTCTTTGAAGGGGGGCTGGAGAAATAGTTCAATGGATAAGGGCACTTGTCACCAAGCTTGACCACCTGGTTTTTATTTCCAGAACCTACATGGGGGAAGGAGAGAACCAACTCCAGCACGTTGTTCTCTGCCCCCCCACCCCACATAATTAAAAATAAAAAGTATTTTAAGAAGGTCTTCAGTGAGGTATGGATTTAAGGTCTATATTTGTAAGGTTTCATGAATGTCAATGTATTGATTTACATTTCCTGAGTCCTGACTCCTGTTGCCATGGAAACAATTTTGACTTCGTTCAAAATAGAAATCCAGATATTTATGTAATTTAGGTCCAAATTTATTTAAATGACTTTAATTTGGTAAAATTATTCTTTTGTGATGGATCTGGAGTTTGCTTTGGGGAGTGATTGCTAAAGGTTGCCATTACTGTGAAGGGGGGTCACTGACATTGACAGAAAACTGCATAATAACCAGGAATGAGTGGGGTTGCTGAGAGAAGGTGCTGAACTGAGGGAGCTTCTAGGAAATTAAAATTTTTGTGTATATGTCTCTACATGTATATATATATGTATATATATATGTACATGTACACATATATGTTCATATGTATGTGAGTTCCTCTGTGTATGAATGCATATTTGTATATATATATGTATGTATGTATGTATGTATGTATGTATGGTATATACCTGTATGTACATTTGTGTGTGTCTGTGTATGTTTGAATATATGTACCTATGTATATGTGTGCACCTGTGTATGCATGTGTATTTGTATGTATGTATGTGTATATATAGTATATACATGCATGCGTGTGTTGTGGAATATTACTTGAAGATGTGTTACATTTGTTTGTTTATGCTGTGGAACATTTGTTTAATGATGCAAAGATGTGTGTGCTGTTTTATGTTGCATTTGTTTAACTCTGTGAAGTTGTGTTACTTTGCCTGTCAAAAACATCTTATTGGCCTAATAAAGAGTGGAATGTCCAACTGGAGAAAAGATAGGTGGGGCTGGTATGGAGAGGGGATAAATAGAAATAGAAGAAGAGGGGGGAAGAATGAGAGAAGGAGAGGGGGACTCCAGGGGTCAGCCACCCAGTTACATAGCAAGCCATGGAATAAGAAGAAAGGCATATAGAATAGAGAAAGATAAAAGCCCAGATGCAAAAGATACCTGGGATAATTTAAGAAAAGCTGGCTAGAAACAAGCCAAGCTAGAGCCTGGCATTCATAAGCAAAGAATAAAACTCTGTGTATTTATTTGGGAGCTGGTGGCAGCCCCCCCCCAAGAGGAAGAGCCAAAAGAGTAAAAAAACCCAGCAACTACATGTGTGTATGGGCATAAGTATGTCTATGTGTAGGTATATGTATGTATGTATGTATTATATATGTGCATGTGTACCCATGTGTCTATAACTATGCAAATGTGTGTATGCATATGTATATATAGGTATGCCTGTGTTTGCATGTATTTGTATTTATATGTGTATATATGTATATATGTACATGAAATGCGTAGTGCATGTATATAGATATGTGTGTATAATGTGTATGTATGGATGTTTATGTATGTAATTTTGTGTTTTCCTCCATGGCTTGGTTTATGCATATGCAATTTTCTGTGTTCATCAGATAGCACATATAAACAACAACAAAAAATCAGGTTGTATTCAAATTCATCAATAGTGTCTACCCATCTAGAACAAATTCTAATTTTTGAGAGCATTTTAGCTGAACTGACCTTATACCATGGCAGGGCACCCCAACACTACCACTACGTGCACTGAACACCAGTGGGAAAGCCTTGGAAACTTTGAGAGCCCCTGTCTTCTAGATATTCTAAATCAGTCAGCCTCTTAACAGCAGAAACAGAAACAGAATAAAAAAAACCTTAATAGAACAAAGAAAGAGAAATAAACTGTTGCTTAGTAATTTTAACTCAAATAAGTATTTATTGATTTCTTGGAAAATGCTCCAACTTTGAATGATACAAGTGAAGAAAAATAAAACAACATACTCCCTTTTGCTAGTCCCTGTTTTGTGACCAAACGTAAAAACTATGAAAAAAACTCAAAATGGGGTATGACAGGGTAAAACTGGGTCCAAACTGAGTTGTTGCACGAACACTTGCTGTAATAATTGTGTTGTGTATCAGAGAACACCCTAAGAAACTGATGTGGTAAGAAGTTCCTGGACACAATGGGGCCAGAGAGGGGGCAACCATGGAGCTAATGGCTGAAGAGGATATGAGTACAGTGGGAAGTGCTTGCTTTTGGCCGGGAGGAACATTAGGTCTCTTAAGGAAGGGAAGTGAGAATCAAGCAGACATCAGTATGCTAATACACACCACAGTTAGCCACTTGTCCTGAGTTTCTTTTGGACCTGACACTGGGAATTTCAGATTTCCTACCCTGTTGTTTTTTTCCTTGAATGAAATTGTCCTCAATGCCTCCTTCTAAGTCATTTTCTAAATTCTTTTATTAATGGGTCCAAGAATCCATGAAATGGAGCCTAAATTTTCCTGGTAACATTTGGTCTTGGTCTTATATGCCATAGGACAGATAGTGAAGAATACAGGACCAATTTCTGTTTTAGAGGAAAAAAAGTTGATTATATATAACTGTAATGGCTGTTCTTGGTTGTCAACTTGACTACATCTGGAATGAACTAAAACCCAACCAGCTGGGCACACCTGTGAGGGACTTTTTCTTAATTAAATAATTTGAAGTGGGAAGACCCACTTTTAATCTGGATTATTGTTATTATTATTTAATGTGGGAACATCTACCTTTAGTCTGGGCCATAACTTGCTAGCATCCTGTATAAGGGACACAGAAGAAGGAAACTTGCTGTCTTTGTTGCTTGCTCTTGCTCTCACTGGGAAATCCATTCCTTCTCTGGTATTAGAACCTATTTCTCCGGGATTCTGGCATATACTGAGGACCAGCTGAGACATCTAGCCTCATGGACTACACAACTACTGGACTCTTGGATCTTCATTCCATACGTTCTGTTCCTCTAGAGAACCCTGCTAGTACTTAACCAAGCAGAAAAATGTGGAGGGGCCAACAGGGTGGACTACAGGGGACATTTGTCAGGCGTGTGCTGCACAGACTTTTGGATAAGTATCCTGCTCTGACTCTATGCACAAGCTTTGGACAGAAATATCTCATCCCTGGTCAACCTAACTTGAAGGTCAACTTTTCTCCCAGGAGTTCCTCCTTCCGGACAATTATCATCTTTGTGCACAAGTTTGAGGTGGAGTAGATGTGGTTTCATTCCAACTCTTTAAAGCCAAATCCATTTTAACCAACCTGTGGAGGCTGGGAGATGTGTCATCATCTCCCATCTCTACATTTTATTTTTTTCTTTAAGAGGTGTGGTTCCAGGTTATCGGGGACAGATTTTACTCAATGTTTGGTTTCCACCCAGCTCTTCTAGAGATAGTGTAATGATCTGCCCAGGGAGTGGGGAACTGGTTTGCACAGACTCAGAATGCTAGACCAAATGGATAGCTCTCCTGAACAATGCAATCCAGGTGTGGTGCTCACACCCTGCTCAGATCCCATCGCTTCCTTGGAGAAGACCTGCTAGGATTTCATGTTCTCTGTGCTGGATATGATGAGTTGGCAACTAACAGATAGTAGCTGATAAACAAAGAATATTGAAACTCATTAATCAGGAGATGATCGGTTGTGTATGGAATGGTATCACTCTACTCTACATACAAAGGTGTCTTAAGACAGGGTCATAAATGGGATATGAGAAGCAAAGATCAAACTGAACCTCTAAGCTTCTGGGACCAGGGATTTGGGGGGAGGGTAGGCGTCAATTAAGCAATACGAGCCAATGGCAAAGAAGCTAGGATTGGAGATATATAAATAAGCATGTTAAGTCTCTAATGGGGGACTTGGGGAAGCTAATTGATCTACTTGTGTCACCATTTTATTCTTCTATAAAACAAATATTCAGATGCCTTGTTGTAGTGTGGGAAGTGAAGAAGATGATGGCTATCCCCCATCCTTGACTGAGTGCGGATGAGGGAAGAAGTGTTGGCTTTGGATAGCAAGTGAGATGGTAGTTGGAACGCTCTTTCTACTCTCTTCCCCCACCTCCCTTTTCATTGCTGGGGATTGAACCCTAGGTCATGCACATGCTGAGATATCTACACCCCCAGTTCTAGCAGGGGGACTAGAGAAAGGAAATTGATGATTTCCATATAAGGAATTTTATTAGGCTCAAGGGCAAGAGCTAACGGGGGTGGGTGGTGGTGACGAGTGGGGGGTTGTCTCCAAATACTCTTCTAGTGTTCTGGCCTAGTCACAGGGTGTTAGAGAGGAAGGTGGCCTCAGGCAAAGGATCTGTCTTAAGAAAGTGAACAAGGGTATCTGGACCATAGCACATGCTAGTGAATCCATCATGGAACTGTAAACTATGGCTGGAAGTTCTAGTGTGTTACTGATTCTTTTTATACTACTGTGACCTTGTACCTAACAAGAGCAACTTAAGGAAGGTAGGGTTTGCTTTGGATCAGAGTTTGAGGGTACAGACAGTCTTGTGGGGGGGTAAATTATTAGGGCAGGAGCAGGAACTTAATGGGTCACGTTTCATCTGCAGTCAGGGAGCCAAGAGAGATGGATACTGGTGCTCACCTTTCTGTTATTAATGTTTTTTTTTTAAATCACATTGTGTGTGTGTGTGTGATGGAAGAGAACTTTTGGGAGCCAGTTCTTTCTTCCTCTGTGGTGGATTCCTGAGATATATATCAGATTCTCAGGTTTAGTAGCAAGACCCTTTATTGATGAGATACCTGGAAAGTCCTGAAAGAAGGTTTTTATGTCAACATCACTTTGGATTATTTTATTCATATTTTTAAAAATGTCAATAATATGCCAGATTTTTGTTTCAACCATTTAACTGTTTCAAAGCCCATCAGAAAGGCTAGTAGAATAGATACAGACAGATAGACTGCAACACCACACTGCACAGTGGCTGGGAATGCAGCAATGCTGCAAAGCCCTCTGTGAGCAAGTATAAAGGAGCATGTTCCCACAGCTATAGGGAATGAAGGCTGCAGCTGCGGCTGATGGCTCATCCTCTTTCCATAAGCAGCTGATCACTTGGCAAGAAATGACAGACTGAAACGGAAAATAAAGGGCTTGCTCTATCATTTCTGAAGGACCACATGGCTACAGAGCCTCCCACGAGATCAGAGGATGCTAATATTGTGCTGCTGAACAGCTCAGTCCTCTTGTTTCCTCCCCCCTCTATACTCCACCTCCACAAAACCTTCCTGAAAAACGATTGGTTTGCTCATTTTCTAGATGTTTTGGTGTTTTGTTTGTTTGTTTGTTTTCTTTTGCCTGTGCTAGATTCATATCCTCTGTGAGATGGATAGCTGGTAAAGATGATTGCTCATTATGTAGTCTGACTCTTCACTCAGGTGATGGTGTCTTTGGTAAATAGAAATTTTTTAGTTTCATGATGTCCCATTTATTAACTGTTGTGTTAATGTTCAGAGAATCCTTTCCTGTGCCAATGAGTTCAAGCATATTCCCTACTTTCTCCTCAATCAGATTCAGGGTATCAAGTTGTACGTTGAAGTCATATGGAGTTGAGTTTTGTTAAGATGAGAAATAAGGATTGCATTTCATTCTTCTATGTGTTTCTATCCAATTTGACTAGCACTATTTGCTGAAAATGTCCTTTTTAGTCTCTTTGTAAAAAAAAAAATAGGTGACTACAGGAGTGTGGGTTTATTTTTGGGTAATCAATTCTATTCCATTGATCAATGAGTCTGTTTTTATGCCAATACCACATTGTTTTTGTTACTATAACTCTGTAGTATAACCTGAAATCTGGGATGTTGATAGCTCCAGAAGTTTTTTTTTTTTCAATTTCTGTGAAGAATTACAATTGAATTTTGATGGGGATTGTATTGTTAAAGAATTAATATGAAAATTAATTCAAAATTTAACAAGACTTCTAAGATCAGACAAGAGGAAAGGAGGAGAAAAGAAAGAAATAGAAGCAAATATACATGGGATGGTTGAAATATAGGAAGTAGCTGTCTGGTTAGGACAGGAGCAGGAAAGGGAGTGATAAGGTGTATGGCAGTGGGTTAGCAGGCATGTGAGCATCTTAGTTCCTTTCTGAGAGTTGTTAGATTGCCATAAATCGAGTAGGTTAGAACACAACAAATTTATTATTTTAAAAACCTAGAAGTTCTACCTGGATCTCACTGGATGGCTCAAGAGATCAGCAGATCCAAGTGCCTGTTAAGATGCTGTCAGGGTTAAGAGGCTGTTGGGGAGCCTGTTTTCCTCCTCTTTCTGGCTTACAGAGTCCACCCAAGCTCATTGTCGCTGGTCCACCATCTTCAAGCCCCAGTATGGGTTGAGTCTGTCCTACACTCAGTCACAGTGACTTCTGTAGATAAATTTTGCACTTGTCTCATTTTCCTGCCTCCTCTTTCTCCTTTAAGGATCTCTGTGATTACACAAGGCCAACCCAGAACATGCCGAACAATTGCTCCATACCAGAATCTTTAATTGCATCTGATTAAACAGTCTCCCCTTCCAGGAAAGATACCAATTCACAATTTCTGGGAATAAGGCATGGACGTTTTGGGGAGGAGGTGGAGGCTGATATTTCTCTGTCTCCTACAGAGTATAATTGATACTATAATTGATTACCTTTTATTAATTTTTCATGTATTTACTTAGTTTGTGTGTATGTACTTAAATGTCTCAAGGGTTCTGTATGTGACATGGAGCACATGTGCTGGTCAGAGATCAATTTGTCAGACTCTGTTTTTTCTCCCCCAGCTATGTGGGCCCAGGGGAAGGAACTCTGGGAGTCAGTAAGGCTTGACAGCAAGCCTCTTTACCCATCTTGCTGGCTCTGTTTTGTTCCTTTGACCAATGTAAAATTAACAAATCAAAAAGGGGAAAACAAACACAAAGAGAATGCATGCCAGATATATTTTATGTGATTCTGGGCATCCAGTCTTCAATACAATGTATGATCAGTTGTATCATTTACAGGAGGCAATTTTTTGTTGTTTCTTAACTTGTGTAAAATTATTACGTCAGTTGGTCACATCACTGATTCAAGTTATGGCCCATGATCAGATGTAAGTGTTGTACAGATCTTTTCTTTTTTTTAATTTGTTGTCTCTAATGACTAAGAGTAAAACCTTTGCTATTACCACATAGTTATCAAGTGTTCTTTTCAAGTTCTTCAAGCTCCTTGCAATTGGGAAAGATTAGTAAGAACCTTGAACATTCAGCTGCTAACACTAACAGTAAACGGGTGACTTTAGATTTTATCAGCTATGGGAACAGATAGAAAGCCAGATTGGTGGGTGGGCAGTCTCTGGAAGTTCATTACTGGTAGCTTCTGTTGTCCTAAAAAAGAAGAGAGTAAAAACTCATTGGTTAAGACAGGGTGGGGGAAGAAATACGGAGCAAATAAAAGCTGTCTTTTATTCTTTGGGGGAGAAGAGGAATGTTGGTTACTGGAAATCAAACATAGGGACTCATGCATCCTAGGCAAGCACTGTTCCATTGAGCTACATTTATCCCAGCTACCTTTTCATTTTGAGACAGGCTCTCTGTCAGGGGTCTATAAAAATGTCTCTGTTTCATCTTGACTTAAGGTTAGAGATTTCAAACCCACTATTGCTCTTTCAGGGTTAAACAATGGGATATTTGGCCTAAGGAGTAACTAGTGGATGTCTTACTTTAACAAGAGGCTATTTGGCTTAAGATGTGGCTATGGTGTGTGTTGCCTTGACAACAGAATATTTGGTTTGGGGTGTGGTTGCTTGATGTTTTGGGTATTGCTTGTTCTTTGTATCTTGCCAAGGAAGTCTTTTGCCTTCCCTCCTTTTGATTGGGGTATATAAGAGCTTTGAATAATCAACTTGGGGTAGATCCTGGTATTTACCAGGTGCCCTCCCAACTCTATCTTATGTCTCTGTCTTTTCTTTTGTATCTTTAATATTTCTACCTGCCATTTTTTTTAAATCCACACACTTCCCTCCAAGCATGAACGAATAAGCCGACAGACCCAGCTGACGTTGTTGTTCAGAAGTGTGGGGTACGGCAGCTCTCACTAGATTGCCCAGGCTGGTCTTGACTTTGTGATCTTTTTGCTTCCGTCTTTTTGTTTGTTTGTTTGCTTTTCCAGACAGAGTTTTTCTGTGTAGCCCTGGCTCTGATGGAACTCCCTCTGTGGACCAGGGTGGCTTTGAACTCCTGCCTTTGCTTCCCAAGTGCTGGGATTAAAGGTGTGTGCCACCACTGCCCAGCTTGTTTCAGTCTTTTAATAAAAGTAGCCAAGATTACAGGTTTGTTCTGCCAGCTTCGACTTAGAGTGCTGGAGTTCCTAGTGACTACTGGGTAACCTAAAGGGGATACGTGGTTTTGTGGCACATATTTATTTGAAGAGATTGAAAGTGAATGTGATGAATTGCATTTAATGGAGTTTATGGTTTTTTAAAGCAAGAGGGCTCAGGACATAAAGGGGCATACAAAAGATTTGCTATGACATGTTAGTCAGTGTAGTATAAACATCAGGAATGACAGGATTGGAAAGGAGATTTAAGAATTCATGAATTGTGGTAATCTTTCATTTGGGCCAACCTGAATCTGTGTTCCTGGGTGATGGCCACTCGTTTTTGGTTTAGAATAAATTGTCTTTTACTCCCTTTGAGTTGATATGTGTGTTTTGGATCAGCAGTTTTGGAATTTGATTGTGGGGAGTGGGATATTCTTGTCAAGGGGAGGTGTGTTTATAGATTGATGGTGCAAGTCCTTTTTCAGCACACTGGGAGGGTGAAACACAACCCCAAGTGTGTCTCTTCCACCGCATTTCTCTTCCTGATGTCTTTTGAAGACTTCTGTAGATGTAGACAAAGTGCTAACTTTGCTTCTCTGTAGAACAATGGAGTCTGAAGGTACTGTTGTGTTCCCAGAACATACAAGTGTGAAATTTAAGTAGGAACCGTGCTTCATCACCATAGAGGGAAAACATCTAACTGGTGACACCTTGCCAAAAAGGGGACACTATTTTATACTACTGTCATGAATAACATTAAAGACACCTAGCACAGGTAGACTCTAGAGTCCTTTCTCACCAATAGGTGCCTACTACTTGCTGGACTCTAGGTGTAGCCTGTGTGCTTGGAGCAGACTCAGTGAGGAAACAGTGGAAAGTGTTTAATATGAAAACAATAGCACCCCAAGGGACAAAGGCTGTATCATGGAGAATGTTGAAATTCACCTCCCATTGACACTTTCACTACGTATTAGGAAATATAGGTTGATTTATTTCATTGTGTTATTTTCCTGTAGGCATTTTTAATTTTAAAATTCATTTTAAATGAAGATTGTGTATATACTACAAGCTGGATCACTAATGTCCTACAATGATAGATGCTTTTTATGCATTTATATTGGGAATATATAGAGAGATGGCTGAATGTTATGCTTTGTATTTCTATTTTTGTTGACAATTGCAAATACCAAACAAGGGATAGTTTAAGGATTTAAATTCAGTGGCTCCAGAACCCTTTGGCCTAGTTTTTCTCTCGTGTGTAAGTCTTTCTCTATCCCACAATCCCTTGTGATACCAATTATACTGTTGATTGACTGTCAATTCTATGGACCCATAGGGGTAGGTCATCTGGATTCATTTGTCCTATTTTAAGAACAAATTATAAGTTGCCTCAGTTGGTGGTGTCTAACTTTTAACTTAGCAGAGAGAATATATTAACAGGAATCAACTCTGCTTATTTAACAGGTCAAGTTGGTCTCTGGTGTCCATGGGGACGCTTGAGGAGAAGCCGATTACATTGAGATGTGTGGGAACAGGATCAATAATGTTCAGTAACTGAGGAAGATTACCAGAAGTCAACGAAGTCTATAAGGGAGGCAGTGCAGATCCACACCCGGGACTGTCGACACTTGGCGGGTGATGGAGAAAGTCTAATTGTGGCCAAGATGAATCACTGTACGTGGCTGTCACACCTCCTTTCGCCCTGTTCCATTTTTGGATCAGTATAACTTGCCCAGCAGAGACTGTCTAATTTAAACCCTGACTTACCTGGATCAAAATGAGTCAGAACTTGTAAATAAAACTGCCCCAAGGACAGGAGCTGCTCAATTTTTCTCATGGTTCCTCTTCTCAGAACTGAGTCCTGAATCTTGTTCATGTGTCGAAGAAAAGGTACATGGACAGGACTGACTTTAGGTGGCCAGGGGGAGAAGTAATCTCATACAGGATATTTTCCTTGACAAGAGGATACAATAGAGGTTACTTAAGATTTATGACAATACTTATAATCATGTACTGAATCTTCAAAAAGGGAGACAGTAGGGGCTCTGGAGATGGCTCGGTGGCTAGGAGTATTGTTGCCATTGCAGAGGACCCAGGTTCTGTCCCTGAACCCAAATGTTTGCTGGCAAACAGCTGTGACTCCACTTCTGGAGGAGGAATGCCTCCTTTTGACCTCTGTGGGCCTCACTCACATTCGATGCGTATGCACACAAGCAGGCAAAACGTTAATACATATAAAATAAGTTGAAAAATCTAAAAAGTAATTTTAAAAGCAGAGAATTACTTAGCGGGTTAAAGTGAATGAATAAATAAAAAAGTATAAGAGGACATGAAACTGAGAGGAATATGCGATGGGAAGTCCTGGCCGGGGGGGGGGGTGGGATTAGAAGGAGAGGTAAATGCAGGGTAGATATAATTAAGATATATTATATATATGAATGGAATTTTCTAAGACTAAATAATGAAATTTTAAAAGGGAGAGAATGACTGAATTTTGAAACAGTGGCCATAACAATAAAGAGTGTTCCTGTGTGTGGATTTTCATACATGTACACATGTATACATGCTTGTACACATGCATAAATACATGTACTTTTTAGTCCTGTATATTTAACACCCATCCATGACATCTACTATGCTTTCCTTTTAAAATAACTGTATCCTAGGTTCTGAAAAGAAACTCTTGGAATCCAGTTTCAGAGAGGGAGAAGTGACAAACAAGGGGGTCAAGACCATGCTGGGAAAACCCACAGAAACACCTGACCTGAGCAAGTGGAAACTCATGGACCCAAGTCTGACAGCTGGGGAACCAACATAGGACCAAACCAGGACCCCTGAATGTGGGTGTCAGTTAGGAGCACTGGGCAGTCTATGGGACCTCTGGCAGTGGAACCAGGATGTATATCTAGTGCAGGAATGGACTTCGGGAGCCTATTTCCCATGGAGGGATAGGCTCTTAGCCTACATACACAGGGGAGGGCCTAGGCCCTGCCCCAAATGACTTGCCAGATTTTAATGATTCCCTTATGGAAGGCCTCACCCTCCCTGGGGAGTGGATGGGCATTATTGGGGGGTATGGGAGGATGAGAGGGAGAGGGAACTGGAATTGATACGTAAAATAAGATTGTTTCTAATTTAAATAAAGTTTATATAAAATAATAATAAAAAAGACAAGAACTCACAAAATCATGACATTGTGACCCATGAAATGGCTATTAACAATGAGCAGTTAGGCAACTCACAAGGTATCAGGTATTCCAGCATCTAGCAGATATTGACTATAGATGCCTCTAATTACCCACATTGTAATCAAGATGTTGTCATGTAATCCTTTTTAGCTTTGAAAATAACTTTATTAGTATTATTTTATTTGATCTTTGCATACACCTTATATGATAGTCATATGCGAACTTTTGTTTCTAGTTTATTGGGAAGGAGTCAAAAGCATATAAAAGCTGTGCATTTAGCATCTAATGGACCACAAGTTAAGCTTGATAACTGCCTGCTTGATATGGAGAAGTATACAAACATCTAAGGGGAGCTCAGAGCATCTATTGGAAAGCTTGTTAAGCCCAGGGAATAAACAACTCAAAACATCTTCAGGAAGTCCCTGAAGCGGACCAGATTCACTAGGTCCCTCCCTTCAGTAAGGATGGCTGAGAGGCAGTCTTAGATAAGAAGAGCTGGCATGGAAGAAAGAGATAAGCCAATCTTCTTGGAGGAGTCTCAGACCAACTGAGCTACCTACAAAGGGCATGCTTCAACCCATTGAGCTGCCTGCAGGCTGTGCAGTGTGTTTCAGGTTTTCAGCTTTCATCAGCAATTATCAATGGTGGCTAGGCTTTGGTGATGATGCAGCTGTCTTTAAGTCATTTCTTGTCCATAACTAACCCCCAGTTTAAATTCATTTGTTCACCAAGTTGGACTTTGGTAGTATCTGTACTTCAGTTTGTTTCTGATTCCCTATCTTAGGTTAGTAGATGTTCATGTCTCCTCAGGTAGAGAGTCACACAACAGTGTCATAGTTAGTTAGCTTTAGCTGTCAACTTGACAAGCACAGAGTTTCTTGGGAAGAGGGAGCATCAACTGAGGAATTGCTTAGATCAGATTGTCTGTGTGGCATTTTTTTTTTTTTTTTTGGTTTTAGTTGATTTAGGAGGGCCCAGGATACTGTGGTGATGTCACAGCTAGGAAGGTGGATCTAGGATGTGTAAGAAAGGCAGTTGAGCAAGCCAGAGGGAGCAAACCAGTATGCAGTTTTCCTCTGTGGCATACTTTCTTTGAGCCACCGACCAGCTCTCAAATCAAGACACGGAGACTTAATATTAGTTATGAACGCTTGGCCTTATCTTATGCTTGTCCCACTAGCTCTTATAACTTAATTTAGCTTACTTCTCTTCATCTATGTTTTGCCTTGGGGCTTTTTACCCTTCTTTCATTCTGTGTGTCTTAGTCCATGTCCTGTTGGCTGGTGGCTGCCTGGCTGGCTGGTTCAGGGCGTTTCCCTCTTTTTCTCCCTCCTCCCATTCTATTTCTTTTCCTCCTACTTATTCTCTCTGCCCACCAGGCCTGCCTACTCTCTACTGCCTACCTATTGACCAGTCAGCTTTTCATTAGACCAATAGGAGCCTTAGTTAGGAAAGGTGAAACAGCAACACATCTTAACATAATTAAACAAAGGCAACATAAACAAATGTAACACACCTTTGCCTAGTTAAAGTAATATTCCAGAACATCCTTCCATGGACTCTGCTTCCATTTATGCCTCGAGATTCCTGCTTGAATTCCTTCCCTAATTTCCTTTGATGATGCACTGTAAAGTATACGCTGAAATAAAACCTTTTCTCCTCACATTGGTTTTGGTAAGTGTTTTATCACAAAAATTAAAGCAAGCTAATACAGGCCTTGTTCAAATTGTAGTTGATCAGAGGGTCTAAAGATTGGCTTGAGAAGCTGGAGATAGTTCAGCAGTTAAGATTTTGTATTGCTTTTCTGCAAATCTCTTAAGTTTAGTTTCAACTGACCCAGGTCTATGTTTCACAACCTTCTGTAACTACACCTCCAGGGGATCAGATGGCTTCTTCTGCTAGCCTCTGCAGGCACCCACACACTTGTATATAGCCCCTTCAATGTACACATAATCAAAAATTAAAAAGAAAATTTAAAAATAAAGTAAAACTTTGTAAAAATCTGTCCTTCCTTCTGTGTTCTGTGTGAAACACAGAGAAGAGATGTGCATGGCAGTTTTGGTTGCAGAGCTCAGAGTTATTAGGGTGACTAAGTGCACAATTCTGGAAATAAGAAGACTCAGAATTGCCTAATTCGGTTTTTGTCATCCAGGGAGCACTGATGCTGACACTGTGCTCATTGCTCACCACACTGTTCCTGGTCTAGTACAAGTCAAGCACACCCACAGAACACCCATGTGGCACTTGTATGACCTCTCCACAATTTTTTACTGCAACACCCATTTCCAATAATCATTTTTCCCAACTCTCAGTCAACAGCAATGATCTTACTTTTCCTTCCTCTTATGTCGTGGACACCTGATTTACTTTGTTCTATGATGTGCATACAATCATAGTGTGTTTTATGTTTTGCCAATGATTTTCAGGTCCTTAAGTCTACCAGTGGTGATTGATAATTTACAGGGCTCCAGCTGATGTCTTACTCTGTCACCAAATCCCTAAATCCCGAGAGCAAGGGACAGTGAATGGGAAACAGAGTGTCAGGAGGGAAGCCAGGGCAGGCCAGCCCTCTCCATGACTTTCAGTTAAGCTTCCCACTTTTGTGGGATGAAGATGACAGTCATTACCACACCATAACTCTATTCTCATGAACACATAACACATACTGTCATTCCATAGGAAGTCACCCCAGGAACCTGGGAAAGAAGGTGCTGAGCTAGACCTCACAGGGAATGTTGTGCTGAGCTAAATCTCACAGGGTGTGTTGTGCTGAGCTAGACCTCAAAGGGTGTGTTGTGCTGAGCTAGACCTCACAAGGAGTGTGGTGCTGAGCTAGACCTCACAAGGAGTGTGGTGCTGAGCTAGACCTCAGAGGTGTGTTATGGATACACTAGCCAATAAGATGTCAGTTTAAGCTTCACTTTGAAAGCTGTTTTTTTGAAGATGATCATGCTAACTTCTGAAACACAGGTAACAAAATACCATTTAGCAAAAGTAAAGCCATGGCAGACGTTTATACAAATAGTAAGCTCAGATGGACAAAGTAGAGGGATTTTTTTTTCTTGACCTTCCTAAAGCTATGGATAACAGTGCCACTTTGTAGAGAAAAACAGACAAAGGTGTTCTGTGGTTTCACCTTCAATTTTTGTCTTGAAGCACATTTATTGGGAGCATAGTACTCTGAGGAAGGTAATTCACTTTCCTCTCCCTGGTGAGCCAATTTAGTCTTCTCTCTTTAAGTAAATATCCCCTTCTGAAGGCTCCTTGCTTATTATCGTTTTACTTATAATATTGAATTTTCTGATGACTGCAAGTGATTTTTTTTAGCATCCAATTAAAAGTTGAGGCTACTAGGGATGTTGAGAGCACAGTATCTCTAAATCTGCCAATAGATGGGCAATATTCACACATTCTTGGTTTTTTGCAAAACAAGAACCAAGTGTGCAAATAAATGTGACACCGAATGTCAGTGTCTATAATGTTTTATTTCTCGTCCTATTTCTTCCTGTATCGAACCCAAATAACCTGAGCAGCTCATTTTCTCTCCTCTAAAATTAGGTTGCATTTTATTCTATGTTAAAAATAGGAGAGAAAACAGAAAAGACAATTTTTCCCATTATCCAGGAGGTAAAGAAAATATGTTTATATGTTTATTAATTGTAATAGTCAGATTAAAGAATATTTTACAAAAGTCCTAGTATTGCATTTCAGTGGTGGGATGTTCTTTTTCTGTGCATGAGTCTAAATGTTGAATGATCACTGTGAATTACAAATCAGTGGAAAAATCTACCTGGAAGGTTCAATATTTCACTAGTCATCCAAGTATAGGGCTTGTCTGTTTTTTTGTTATTCCAGGAATATTATTGGGATAAAAGTCCATGTTTTGAAGTTAATAGGAAGCACAATCTAAGGATCTAGGCATTATGCTGGCCAGCCCTCTGTCACCTGGCAGAATGCACTCAGGCAGTACCCCGGTCAGCCCAGGGTTCCAAGGTTATGTAGTTTGCATGCAGGTGCAAAGGACCCCTTTAAAAGAAACACCCTTGCCCACTTCTACTCTCTTTCCCTCTGTTCCCATGAAGGGGAGACAGGACTTGTCCTGTCTCTCTCTTCTCTTCAGTACCCTCCCTGTCTCTGTGTCTCTTTACCTCTTTTCTCTTTCATTCTTCCTCACCTTCCCTTCCTAATAAAATTTCTCACTTAAGCTCTGTCTGCCTGGCATGTTTGTCCCTTGCCCACCATGGAATCTGCCATGGTCTCCCACATGCTTTTTTCATAACACACACTAAAAGTAATGTTTAACAAGTTTACTGAAAATATCATTTAAAATACCCTCTAAGCAAGACAGACAGCTAAGCTGCTTGGTATTTTCTTAATTAGTGATTGATGAGGGAAGGTCTGGAAAGTAAAGAAATTGCATTCATGTGTTGGGAAGTTCTTTTTCTGGTGCTTCCCCTGGACCGCTAGTCCTGAGTTCTATAAGAAAGCAGGTTGAACAAACCATGCAGAGCAAGCCAGTAAGCAACACTCCTCCATGGCCTCTGCATCAGCTCCTGCCTCCAGGTTCCTGACCTGAATTCCTTCAGTGATGAACGGTGATGTCAAAGTGGGAGCCAAATAAGTCCTTGCCTCCCCAGGTTGCTTTGTCTTGGTGTTTTTATCACAATAGTCACCCTAATTAAGACAGTGTCCTATCATTGGATTTTTTAGTCTTGTTGATAAAGGAACTTAAAAAGGGACTCAGAAGGAAGTTTCCGAGAAAAAAAGCAGGGCAGGCCACCTATGGAAAGGGGTGTGGTGGGGTTTCAGAGAAAAATCGAGACTAAGTCCAAAGTTTTAGGACAGGCATATTTAGGAAAGAGACAGAAAGGATAAAAGGGAAGAGTTAGGAAACACGAAGGCTCTACTGCTACATGATGGGAGCTCTGTAAGAGACTGCACGGAGAGGGAGAGTGGGGTTTCTGGGAAGGAAAGTATATTATGTCATTAAGGAGGTAATTATTCCTCCCACATCCTAGCAAGTCAGCCTTCCTAAGCGGTGGTCTCCTAGCTAGTGTTAATCCCAGCGGGTAAGAATAAGACCACTACCACAATTTTGAGTCAAATTTGAAGCAAGCTTTAATTAAATACTGGCCAGGATGATGGACTCTGGCCAGGTTCATTCTGGGGTTTTCAGGAAAAGGTAACAGGTCACATTTTGCAGATGCTTTAAAAAGCACACCCAGCCAGTGGCAGACGCCTTTAATCCCAGCACTCGGGAGGCAGAGGCAGGAGAATCTCTGTGAGTTCGAGGCCAGCCTGGTCTCCAGAGTGAGTGCCAGGATAGGCTCCAAAGCTGCACAGAGAAACCCTGTCTCGAAAAACAAAACAAAACAAAACAAAACAACAACAACAACAAAAAAGGCACACCCATAAAGCTTTAAGGCTTTGTATTTCCCGCCAGGTCCAATCAGGGGCAAGCATACATCCTGACACACTTCCTGCCTATGTACTTCCCACCTACATTCCCACCCAGTGCAGTTGGGTCAAACAAACTTGTTTAGGGAAACAACAACATGTGGCTTGTTATGTTACATAAGCAATAGCCTCTACCAGTTCAGGAACCATCTGTCCTTGGGAAGGGGGGCTTACAGGTACTGGTGTTTTCGTTTTATGGATCTCTTAGGCATAGCAATTAAAACTTAAAACATAACTTTGTCTCTCACACTAGGTGACTTACAGGCCCCAGCTGGATTAACTTGAGGAAGGAAATAGCAGTTTGCAATGTTTTAATATTTAGAGCCAATGGGATCGGCACATCTCCACACAGCTCCAGAGGTAGATTCCAGGAGGGAGGGGTCCATAATCAATGATGGCCATTTAGGGTCCTGTACCATTACTCCTTTAAGAATGGGGCACTAAGCTGGGTAGTGGCTTCAAAGCTACACAGAGAAACCTTGTCTTGGAAAACAAAAAGATCAAAAACAGAAATAAACAAAGAGCAGGACACTAAAATCTTCTAGGAGATAGGCTGAAATTGGTGATCCTTGAAAATCCCAAGGACCACTTCCAAAACTGACTAGGACAGACTAGGTTCTGGAGAGGAGTTTCAACTGCACACATACAATCAAGGCACTCTTTTCAGAGAAGGCATAGCAAGGAACCAGGAGCCAGAACTCTCTTCTGGCATTCTTGCCTCCAGCAAGACATTCCTGGAACTGTGGTGCTTTTGGGAGGTGAGTGCCATGGGGGTAGGGTCTCTTCCCTCAGCAGTCTCTAACTGAAGTCATTAGTGTGACTTCTAGCATTCACATATATTGATCGGATGATTTTCACAAAACAGTCTAGACTTTCAGAAATAAAATATTTTCAGAAAGAAAATAGTTTCAGGAATTAAGAAAAGGACAAATATTCTCAATAGAACTGATGCTATCATGAAGTCATGAGAAAATCATGTTTCTTGTTTAAAATTCCTGTAAACCTGAAATTTCAATCTAAAATAATATTTTATGTTTTGATAATATGCTAAATTATTCTTTGGAAGTTAATGATAACTAAAGAACATACCCCAAGTCCAAAATTTTAGGCTGTGAAATAACATTTCTTTCTCATTTAGGACTTCTTTTGAGACAACACAGTCATATTATTCATGTGAAGTTAACTAAAATATTTTTAAAGATCTTGGATCTCTAGTCAATGGTATGGTTATCTAATTTTCTTCCCTCAAAGCTTCCTAGCAAATTTCCTTTCCTTTCTTTCTCTCTTTCTTTCTCCCATTCTTCCTTTCTTTCTCCCATCCATCCTTTCTTCCTTCCTTCCTTCCTTTCTTTCTTTCTTTCTTTCTTTCTTTCTTTCTTTCTTTCTTTCTTTCTTTCTCCCCTTTCTTCTTTCCTTTCTGAGACAGGATCTCACTAAGTAGCTCTGGCATCCTAGAATTCACTATATAGACCTGGCTGTCCTTGGACTTACAGAGGTCTGCCTCCTCTGCCTCTAAGATTAAAGGCATGCACCATTGTTAGTTTATGTATTTTACATATGTGGATGTTTTCTCTGCATTTATGTCTGCATGCCAGAAGAGGCGTCTGGTTACATAAGTATACCGTTATAGATGGTTTTGAGCCACCATGTGGGGCTGGGAATTGAACTCAGGACCTCAGGAAGAGCACCCACTGAGCCCTCTCTTCATCGTCTAATAAAATTTCTATATCTAAATTTGCAATAAACATTTTTGCATCTCTATTTAAAATGGCTTTCTATTTTTAAATTTAATCCAAGCTGGTTTCATAGCTGGACAAAGATACAAGAAAAGATTTCTTTAACCATTGTCCCAGGTTTTTCTATTTGAAGAATCAGCTCTGATTTTGGGTGGTTTGTGGGTCTTTTTTTTTTTTCCTTGTCCATCACAGGCAAACATCCTAATGAATGTTTTTCATTAGTCTGCCCTTTAACGTGAAATACATATTTTGCTTTCATCTGCCATAGAAAAGTAAAGCGGTCACGAACTAGGAATTGGGAATACCCCCTTTCCATTGTTTAGAAAAAGCCATTTTATCATGTCTCTAACATACCTTCATTTTCAGTTTACAAATCTTATCTTACTTATTGCTCAAATTGGAGGACAATTTAATCACATCTTAATTAAGTATTTTAGTTAATTCCTCAGGCAGTCTAGTTATCACAGTAATTCTTGCTGGCTGCATAAAATATTGAGATAAACACATAAAATGTTACATTAATTTGTAGAAAACAGAATATTGCAAATCAACCAGTCTCTTGACATTTGGTAAATTGATGTTACCCATGTTTATAATCCCAGAAGTTATGCAGACACCTGTCACATTTACTACACTACAGCAATATATTTTACCTTGTTTTACTGCTTTAAAATCTAAGTTAAGTTTACCTTTAAGAGATAGAAAAACATAAAAATTGCATATGGAGTACCATGTGATATTTTGGTATATGCACAGCATCTGAAATGGATGGAGTAGAACAGTGAAAAAAATTCCTTCCCAAGGAATACAATTTTGGGTAACAAAATGTTTTTATGATACATATTTTAAATTTTAAATCGAGCTAGTTGCCATTATATATGAAAATTAAAAATCTACTCTTCAGCTGGAATAGGCTCATACATAGCATGCTGTCTAGGTCCCAGGTGGTTCCATTTATCTGTGGCTGATGTTTCTGGTGACTATTACATGGCACCAACATCTCCAAAACCTCTAGGGTCAGTCCCCCATTGCAACTGGGCTCTCTTTAGGAACTCCAGGCCTGCCACTCACTGGTAAGCTCCAGCTGTTCCTCATGACCCCTTCATATCTTTAAAAGCCATACCATCTGGGTGACTGTTAGATTACAAAGTCTGGCTGCCAGCACAAGGTACATTCTTGCATATGAATGCTTGGAAGCGCAGTTTTGCTACCTTATTATACAAACATTGTTTTTAAAACATACCTTTCATAAAACTTGTTTTCGGGACAAGAATCAGCATACAAAAATCCAACCTAACTGAAAATTTCGTGGAGACCTATTGTTGCCTCCTTGGTTGGTCCACGACACGTGGCCACCTTTAACCAAGATGGCAGTGAAGACACATGACATTTGTCTTCTCCAACCTTATCAAAGATGGCTGCCAATCATGTGGCTGCTTAAAGATGGTGGCAAACTACATGTTGCTTATATTCCAAAATAGAATCATGCTACACAGTTCTTTTAAGGTTACATATGAATAGATTTTTGACTACCAACTCTGTGTTATGAGTTTTAAGTTAACTTTATTCACAGATTTAATAAAAACATATCTAATAAAATGAACTTATAAATCTTGAGGTCTAGAATGTTCATATAAACCAAGTCTATTTTTTTTTTATTCTTCTGTTTTGCTCTCTTCTCCCTGTCTACAGGTCAGGTGGCTCACCTGACATAGGGCATACAGAAAACTTTTAAATATGCTTGGGTCTAGAGAAGGGAGAGCCACAATCCAACTCTAGAGCCAGCTTTCCAATAAAGTAGAACAAATGGCATCAAACAACTTTAATGTTATCCATACGCAAATTCTGAATTCCTGCTATCCTGAATCCAGTGACCAGAGAGCTCAGAGATTAATTCTGAGCCCCAGCCATAAAAGCAGCTATGGCAGCATTGGTAGCTGGCAGCAGCAGAGACAGCAAAAATATCTGACCCATTTCTGTCTCAACTCCAAGTTTGCAACAAAACTTATGGGCACACCAGAAAACACAGACCCATCCACAGACACCAAACAGACAGACAAAACTTTCAACAATAAAACAGGCAAACAAAACTTTCAGCACAAAACAGACAGACAAAACCTAGCAACTAACCAGAACCAGGCAGAAAGTCAATGTCTCTCTATTTGCCCTGGACAGAAGAATGTTGGGTTCCCTTTACCTGCCCAGATAGGGATTCTCCATAACAGAAAAGACTCTGATTCACCAGGAGACCTCTGTAGATGCTTGTTGCTTTTTTTAACATGGCAGTTCACTCTGACAATCTGCCAACCAAAGGCAACCTTGGAGCCCTGAAATGTCTCAGGGCACATGCTTCCTGAGGTGCCCCCTCAGCACCAGAGTTCCAGGGTGAAGGTCTGGTTTTAAAATTTGGCTGAGTAGTTTGATTCTTGCTGGGGTCCTCCAGAAATGTTAATGCCATTGGTTGAGGATAAGACCACTACCACAATTTTTAGTCAAATTCGAAGCAAGCTTTAATTAAATACTGGCCAGGACCATCCTGTGTTTCCCAGGGAACTGCCATGATCACATTTTGCAGAGGCTTAAAAAAGGCCACCGTATTTCTTTTTTCCCTCAGATTTTTTTTAAATTTGAATTAGAAACAAGGTTGTTTTACATGACAATCCCAGTTCCCTTCTCCCTCCCCTCCCCTACCACCCTCCCCCAACTAAAACCCTATCTATCACATATCCTTTCTGCTCCCCCTGGATGGTGAGGCCTTCCATAGGGTGTCATCAGAGTCTACTGTATCCTTTGGGATAGGGCCTAGGCCCACCCCAGTGTGTCTTGGCTCAGGGAGTATTCCTCTATGTGGAATGGGCTCCTAAAGTCTACACCTATGCTAGGGTAAGTACTGAACTACTAGAGCAGGCCCCGTAGATTTCCGAGGTTTCCTCAGTGAAACCCATATTCCTGGGGTCTGGTTCAGTCCCATGCTGGTATCCCAGTTATCAGTCTGGGGAGCAAGAATTCTCGGATGTTCAGGTCAGCTGTTTCTGTGGGTTTTGCCAGCCTGGTCTGGACCCCTTTGCCCTTCACTGGTCCTTCTCTGCATCTGGATTCTAGTTCATTTCAGTGGTTAGTTGTGGGTGTCTGCTTCTACTTCCACCAGCGGATGAGGGCTATCGGGTAGCATATAAGTCAGTCATCAATCTCATTATCAGGGGAGGGCATTTAAGGTAGCCTCTCCTCTGTTGCTTAGATTGTTAGCTGGTGTCATCTTTGTAGATTTCCAGACATTTTCCTAGTGTCAGATTTCTCTGTAAACCTAAAATGTTTCCTTCTATTATGGCATCTCCATTCTTGTTATCTTCTATTCTTAGCCTGACTCAAACTTTCTGCTCCCTCATGTCCTCCTCATCCCTCCTCTTCTCCCCTTCTCATTCTCCTAGCTCCCTCTCCCCTCTTCCCGTGCTCCCAATTTTCTCAGGGGATCTTGACCCTTTCCCCCTTTCCAGGGGACCATGTATGTCTCTCTTAGGGTCCTCCTTGTTTACTAGCTTCTCTGGCAGTGTGGATTGTAGGCTGGTAATCCTTTACTCTATATCTAAAATCCACATATGAGTGAATACATACCATGTTTATCTTTTTGTGATTGGGTTACCTCGCTCAGAATGGTTTCTTCTAGTTCCATCCATTTTTCCGCAAATTTCAAGATTCCATTGTTTTTCCCCCCCTCTGAGTAGTACTCCATTGTGTAAATGTACCACATTTTCTCTATCCATTCTTCAGTTGAGGGGCATCTAGGCTGCTTCCAGTTTCTGGCTATTACAAATAATGCTGCTATGAATGTCCTTGTATGAATGTGCTTCTTTTGGGTATATGCCTAAGAGTGGAATTGCTGGATCTTGTGGTAGACTGATTCCCATTTTCTTGAGGAGTCGCCATACTGATTTCCAAAGTGGCTGTACAAGTTGGCATTCCCACGAGCAGGGGAGAAGTGTTCCCCTTTCTCCACATCCTCTCCAGCATAAACTATCATTGGTGTTTTTGATTTTGGCCATTTTGACAGGAGTAAGATGGTATCTCAGAGTTGTTTTGATTTGCATTTCCCTGATGGCTAAGGATATTGAACACTTTCTTATGTGTCTTTCAGCCATTTTAGATTCCTCTATTGAGAATTGTCTATTTAGTTCTGTACCCCATTTTTAATTGGATTGTTTGGTGTTTTGGAGACTAGCTTCTTGAGTTCTTTGTATATTTTGGAGATCAGCCCTCTGTCAGATGTGGTGTTGGTGAATGTCTTTTCCCAGCCTGTGGGAAGCCGTTTTGTTTTGCTGACTGTGTCCTTTGCCTTACAGAAGCTTCTCAGTTTCAGGAGGTCCCATTTATCAATTGTTGATCTCAGTGTCTGTGCTACTGGTGTAATGTTCAGGAAGGGGTCTCCTGTACCAATTAATTCAAGAGTATTTCCCACTTTGTCTTCTAATAGGTTCAGTGAGGCCACCATATTTCTAATCATGTCCAATCAGAGGAAAGCATATATGCTGATGTACTTCCTGCCTGCGTAGCTCCTGCCTACATCCAATCAGGGGCAAGCAGGTATCCTGACATGTTTCCTGCTTTGGTCTTCCCTTAACTTGCAAGGTTTGATGTTCCTGTTCTTGTTTCGTTCTCAATTAGTCCATTATGATCATTGGGGGGAACATGGTGACATACATAGCACTGGAGCTTTACATCCTGACCTGCGGGCAGGTAGGGGGCAGAGGGGGAAGGGAGAGAAGGAGGGAGGGAGGGGAAGAGAGGGGGAAAGGGAGGGAAGGCAGGATGGGGGAGAGAGAGGGAGGGAGGGAGAGTGAGGGAGGAAGGGAGGAAGACAGAGACAGAGGCAAAGGCTGAGCCTAGCATAGGCTTTTGAAACCTCAGCTCCTTCCTCCAGTGACACACTCTAACAAGGCTATGTCTCCTAATCTTTCAAACCACTCTCTGGTGACCAAGCATCCAAATCTATGAGCCTATGGGGGACATCCATATTCAAACCACCACAAGATCCTTCTACATTCTGATCTTTATCCCAGTGATTCATGCTGCTCTATCTTGGCCAGAGAATCTTTTCCCAGTGGGAACAGTTAATGAAGAGACTTGCAACTAGTCAAAGTACTTGGAGAAAGCGACTGTTGAAATTTCTATCCTAAATGTAATGTCTTTATCAGCCATCCCAAGACTCAGGGAACTTAGGGAAGAGAGGCTTGAAAGAGTGTAGGAGCCGGAAGATGAGGAGAAGTGCTGAGAGCTACTGTCTGCTGGGCATGGCACAGCCATTGCATGGAAGGACATACTACAGCTGTGGTTATGTACTCAAGATCTGTGTGATGATGGGGCCATCAGCATTGCAGTGTGGCTGGGGAGGGTCATGTGAAGTGAGGTTGGTGCTTGCTGGGGTATGTCATTTTCCTCAATGGTATGGCCCCTAATAAGTTTCCCATGCTCCAGTGAATATTCTGTCATTGGTGCTCATGCAGGCAGTCCTAATTCAATTCAGTGGGATACACACAAAATCTCTTGTTGGAGAGAAGAGGAAGACTTCAGTGGGGGAGGGAGGAAGATGAGAGTGGCTAATAGAGGGAGGGTGCGAAAATAAGCCTCCTCTCTACATATACTCACTCATATATGAATATAGCATTTATGAACATTTCCAAACAATTTTACAAGAGGTATGTTTGCATAACTGAATTTAATTAAAAATATGAACAATTTATGTAAGACCCAGAAGGACAAATATCATGCTCTAGTATCATTATAAAGTGGCTCCTGGGACCCACAGTTACTAGCTGATTGTCATGTTTGACCAGAGAGAGATTGGGAGCATTTTGTTTTCTGTTAAAATAAATCGTGAAGGCTGATAGATTTAAACAATTCCATTACCCTGTCCACCCCCAACCATTAAACTGCTTCCTGAGAGGTTCCCAAGTAAGAGCTGAGTCAAAATGTTAGTTGGGACTAAAGTAACTGTGTTTTAAAGTGACATTTATTTCATCTTGTTCACGTTTCTCCTTTATTACAAATCTTTGCTGAAGGCAAGTACTGCTAACTTGTTCCTTGCACACCCTCAGAAAGCTAATTGGTAAGAGCTTGTATGCATTTCCTCTGAAATGCCCCCCCACCCCCCGCCAGTCTATAGTCTTTCTTAAAAAAAATAATAAGTCTTATTTTGCCCAGCACTTGAGAGAGGTGTGGAGGAAGGTGAATGTCTGTGGGTTTGAGGTCAGCCTGGTTGACATAGTGAGTTCTGGGACAGCCAGGGCTAGTTAGAGAGATCCCATCTCAAAATATCAAAAACAAAGAAAAGAAAAGAAAAGAAAAGAAAAAAGACTTAGTTTTATTTTAAATTGTGTATGCATGTGTGTGCATGCATCTGTGACTCTCTCTCTCCCTCCCTCCCTCTCTCTCTTTCTGTGTGTGTGTGTGTGTGTGTGTGTGTGTGTGTGTGCGCGCGCGCGCGCGCGAGCACATGTGTGTGAGTTGAAAGAAGACAGAAGGTGTCTGATGTGTTGGAACTAGAGTTACAGGTAGTTATGAGCTGCCTGATGTGGGTGCTGGGAACCAAATCTGTGCACTCTGGAAGAGAGTGCTCTTGACCAACGAGACATATCTCTAGCCCTTATTTTAAGTTTTAAGTGTGTGTGTGTGTGTGTGTGTGTGTGTGTGTGTGTGTGTGTGTGTGTGTGTGTGTTAGTGCCTCCACAAATGCCAACAGTGCCACATCCTCCTGGAGCTGATGTTACAGGCAGTTGTAAACTTTTGGATCTGGGTACTGATAACCGACTTCAGTTCCTCTGCAAGAACAGTGTGTGCTCTTAACCAGAGAGCCATCCCTCCGTCTTTCTTATCCTCTATACTTTTATATCTCATTAATCACTATATTTATCTACTGTTTGGGTGAGTATCTTCCAAAAAGTACTGAAGTTTTTTTTCTCAAGTTAGAACTATCAGGAGACTGTAGGGCCTTTAGGAGATAGGGTTTTTTTTTGGGGGGGGAGGGGGGAGACGACCTTAGATCACTGGAGGCATGCTTCTGAAAAGGATAGTGGTAACCTAGTCCCTTCTGGATTGTGTAAGACTTTTCCCAGTTGATAAGACACCCACACATGGACGCTCACCCCAGATAGGAAACCCACAACAGACTAAAGTAGCAATTACACCCAAGTCCAGTTTACTAACTGGGGTGTGGGAGATGGATCACTTAAACGGGATGACTCAAAAATAGCTACATTACCGAAGAGCCTACCTCAACATAGGTGAGATGTGAGAAAGCTTCCAAGCCAGACTCTGCATCAATTGCTAGAAGATCTACAGGTCCAAGAAGCTCCTCTTGGCTACTTCACTGGTTAGAGTCCCCCCTCCAGGAGGAGTATACTGCTTATATAACCCCTGGGAAGTTGCACCTTTCCTAGCTATGTGGTTTGTTTAAGTCCTTAGTCTCTTGAGCTTCCCTGTCCCTCCTGGAAGGAATGTTTCCATTCAGAGGAACTCCTGGGTCATGAATACAGTGATTTTGTAAAAAAAAAAAATCTACTATATGCTCTTTGACTGACACCCAGCATATCCACCACAACCGAGAGCAGTGAGCCCACCTGATCTTGGATTGGAATCTCCAAAATCAGAAGCCAAAACAAAGCTTTCCTTTTTCTAAAATGATAACCCTAGGCATTTTGTTACAGTGATGGGAACTGCTGAACGTATTTAGTCCTTAGCACACTTTCTAGAGACATACCCCAGAACCAACAAACACACTTTGTAACATTTCAGCTAGTTAGGAGTCTTCATCTTCCAATTGCTTCCTTTGAGCAAGAAGTTTTGCTCAGCGAAGATCTGTGGCCGAGAGACCAATAGTGTTTAATTTTTATGTATGGTTGCAGAAATGAAAGCAGCTCTTCCCTTCCACCCCATTACTAGATCTTTAATTGATAACTCAGGGCATTTAGTAGAAGTATATGGTGCTCAAGAAGGAGTAAAGCTTTTTATATATTTTTAGTGTTGAGGATGCAATACAGGGCCTTCTGCATGCTGTGCAAGTGCGCTATAACTGAGGTATACTTTAAGCCTCTTGGGTACATAATAATAACTTTTAACAAATTAAAATATAATAGTGATTGGCATATTTTGCCTGTTAATATAGGCTAAAATAATCTTTATGGATTTAGGTTTTGAGGATGAAGATGCCTCTTTATTTATATTTATGTGGTAAAGAACACGTCTAGGCAAATACAGTCTTTGTATCTGTACACTATTATGTGTACATATGCATATGTAAAGATTCAGCATTTAGGGTCCACGAAAATGCTAGTTACCCATTAAAATGCTATCACCATCATCATTATTGCTTTTAAACTATCACCGTAGCTAGACATTGGGGTGGGGGTAGAAAACAAAAGCAAACAACAAACAAACAATACATTAGGGCACAGAAATGTATAAGGTGATGTTTAGTCTTTGTGTTGCCCAATGAGAAAGCTGTCCTCACTATTTTAAGACTATGTAGAATTTCACTGATGCTTGGTAATATATATAGCTAACCTCTGTTCTCCCATGCTCTATATTGCACTGAATTTGTAGTAATTATCCAAAGGACACCAAGCTATCAATAGTGGTTGTAGCTGGGAACATGTTGGTACTTGGTGGAGTTAGCCAGCCTCCAGTCTCACTCTCTTAGTGGCCTGCCAGTGTTTACACACTCTCATTTCCGAGGAATTCTTTGTTTTTATAGAACTCTCTCTCATCACCTCTTCATATATCAGCATGAAAAATAAATAAAACAAATATATTCTCATATGGCACAACCAAACAGTTTTAATTATGAATATGTACTCATCAGGGATTCTAGAGAGTTTTTAATTGTTTGTGACTAGACTTGAGCTAAAATTCCCAGTGGATCCCAGGAAAATTCAAGTCCCATCAGTGATTCTAATACCTAAGATTTTAACCTATTGATCTACTTACAGAATTATAAATGGATATACTCTTACTGTTCTGTCATTTTTTTTTTTTCAGTTTTAAGTTTTGTTGCATGCACAGTTCCATGGGTTGTTTTCTGTTCAGGTTCAGGTATCTTCCTCCCTCCCTCCCTCCCTCCCTCCCTCCCTCCCTCCCTCCCTCCCTCCCTCTCTCTCTCCCTCCCTCCTTCCCTCCCTTCCTATTTTCTTTCAGCATCTTATATTTCCAAGACTGGCCTCCAAGTCACTTTATTGCCGAGGATAGCTTTGAACTTCTGACCATCCTGATCCCACTTTCTAAAAGCTAGGCTTACAGAGTGTGACATTCCACCTACTATATGTTGTGTTAGAGTTCAAAACCAGTGTGTGCCAGGCAAGCACTCTACGAAGGTAGCTACCTCTTTAGTCTATTGTCCAGGAAACATTTTAAGGACCATTTGTAATTCAGTTGGTTTTTCTTTATTTATTTTATATTTTCATTTTGTCTACTTGTCTGTTTTTAAATTTAGCATTTAACTTCTTCCATTTATATTGCTCATTTTCCATCTTAATTCTTGGGATGGAATTTTAGGTCACTAACATGTGATCTTTCTTCTGTTTACATTATGTTTGCGTCCTTTTGATGAGTATTCCATTGTTTATATGTGCCATGTTTTCATTATGCATCCATGGTCATGTAAGCTAGTTCTATCTCCTAGCCATTGTGAATAGAGCTGCAATGAACGAAGATGAACAGTTATCTCTGTAGCAGGATAGGGACTCCTTTGACTATGTATATAAAGTGGTACAGATGGGTTGTATGGTAAACCAATTTCTAACTTTTTGAGGAACCTCCACACCGATTTCCATAGTGACTGTGACAGTTTAGAAGATCACAGTTTAAAAATATTTTGACAGTTTTTGAAAAAAAAATGGGATCTTATCATATAAGAAGCATAAGTCTAGTCTTGGTTGGTTAGGCTATTTAAAACTGTGTTTATACAGGGATATCCAGGAACATTTCTTCAGAGGGCTGGCCTGAAAGACTGTCATCTTTCGGGGGAGTTCTCCAAAATGATTATGTTCTGTCATCTTTCTCCAAAATGATTATGTTCATTTTCACATAACTCTTTTTAATCTAATAGAGAAATAATTCTCCCTTTCTTAATAAAAATATTATTTCAAACAATGCTACATGTATCCATCACATTTCTGGTCAATGAACAAAACATGTACCGTAAACAACTTAAAAGAGGGAGGCTCTATTTGGACTCAAGTTTTCAGGGCTACAATTCATCAAGGCAGGAAGGCACGGCAGAGGAAGGGCTGGGGACCTGTGCTCATGGGAGTTTGCGACTCAGCTTGCTTACATCTCTGCAAAATAGGAAGCCGGGTGACCCTTGCTGGAACAGGAGGAAGGGGCTGGTTATTATGTCCAAGGCCTGCTTCCTAGCATCCTACTTCCTCCATTAAGGGCCCACAATTTCCCAGAGCAGTGCCACCAGTTGGGGACCAGGCATTCAAACACATGATCCTGTGGGAGCTGTTTCATATTCAAACTATAACACTGCTAAGGATTTAGTCATTGATTTTTGCTATCAAACCTGCAATGAGAAGCTACTAGGAACCACATAGCTTGACCTATCATGAGCTTCGTAACCTTTCTGGATCTGATGAAATGTGTATATATTTTATGTTTGGTTAACTGCAGCCTTAGCTGACCACCAGTGTTCTGTTGTTTGTAAATGTAAAGTCCTTATCCACAACATAGTGACAATAACAGCTGACTTCATCACTTTACTGTTGTGGAGCAGAAATGGAACAATGTCTGAAAACCACCAAGCCCCAGTGCCACTCACAGGGAGGTCTCCCTTCCAGATGAAGGATTATGGGTGCTTCCTATAAAGGAACAAAACTTCGCTTTCCATCTTGATACACCATTAAAGGTGTAAGGTGGGCCTGGATAAGTCTGCCTTGAGTGAAAAGAGAGTCTCAGAAGATAAATCATTCAGAAAGAATGGAAGGTTTAATCCTTTGTTATTTAAAAGATTAAATGAAGGCTTTAGCATTAGAAGAGCAAAGAGCAAGTATATGGTGTTTTAAAGTACAGTCTGCAGACAGCATTAGTCCCTCACTTTTTTGATCAATATAAGGGCCAAATAGCTGCTGCTGTTTTTTTTTAATCACTGATAAATTAAGCTTCCAAAAATTGCATCTCTGCTCATAATTCAATAACATGAGCTTGTGGTTCCCCCCCCCAAGGATATGATTGGTCCTTTCAGTCGAGGGGTGGGGAGAACAGCGACATCTAGAAAATGAGTACCCTTTATTCAATAATGTTTAACATCAACGAAGGTGCAAAGCAACTGGAGCGTTGCCTTGGAAAGAACCAATAAAAAGACGTGACAGATCTGAGCAGACCCAGCTAGAAGCCGGGTTTTGGCAGGCCCTTCAACCCACGGTGAGTTTTAACAAAGGGTTGAAATAATTTAGAAAGGACATATTCTAATATCTACTGCCTAAAATTGGACTTGGAGTAGAATGGCCAGTGAGGGGGTTATCTAGGTGTGATTCATAGGGCAAAAAGACCATGACCTGGATTTGATGGGGATGAGGTGGGGATGGGTGTCCTTCCCTCCTGTCTTATCTATCATCTATCTATCTATCTATCTATCTATCTATCTATCTATCTATCTATCTATCTATTTATCTATCTATCATCTATCCTTTGAGGTTGTAACAATGAAGAACCAGGTAGAAACTGATCAGAGCCCTCATTCTGAATACTGATGTGTAGTCGAAGAAGCATTTTTTTTCTTGTTGAGTTTCTGCCCATATCTATCTTGGAATGCTTACAAATGACATCTAAGAAATAGCATTTCAGATCATTTTGTATTTTTTTCCTGAAATACCCTGCCTCTTTGACAAAGTAAATATGTGTTTATCCGGTAAGTTGCTCTTTGTATTTTTTTTTTTACACCTTGCATGATGTACTTCATTTTTGAGAGGGAATGAATACATTCAATTGTTGAAAATTCCACACTTGTTTCACATTGGCCATTATTATCAATTCTGATGTGTTCCATGTTAAGTTTTACTATTAGCAACCATTTTTTTTGTAGCTATTCTGTGGCTATAAATCATAGTTCATGATCTGCACAGATCTGTGAGCTCAGAGCTGGAATATTTGAATTTGGGGAGTAAGCCAGGGGATTCTGGTCCTCTTCTCAAAGTTCTTTTCTCCCCTTGAGTTTCTTTTCCCATGGTTTGGGGGCTGAGGACTCCAGTGAGGCTGAAGTCCAAGCTGTGTAGGTAAGGATTCAGTTCCTGTGCTCCTTCATGATGATGGTGGTGATGATGGGAATTCAGAGGTCTTTGCTTATGTCTGAGCTCTACAGCATCCCACTCTACTGCATCCCCTGTGCTCTTGGTATAGTCTTAGGCCAAGAACTGTCATTTCTGAGGGCAGACGGTGGTATTATTTGATTGCTTTCCCAGGAAGGGCCGTTGGATGTATGCAAGGTTCCCCAGGAGAGAGATGAAGAATGTATGCTGTACTGGAAATGGGCAAGAGCTTTTGGCTTTGTAGTCGGAAGTCCTTGTCCTTTGAATGAAAGTTAATGAAGATGAACACTACTAGTTGTTACGTAAGATTACCTTGTGGAATTTGTTAGGAAAGCTAGTGTGGAGACAACATGGGTTTAAATCGACTTGAAACTTGCTGCTTAGACTTCCAGAGGAGAAGGTGGATGAAATAAACACAGGCTACACCGGACATGACAGTTTAGGGACAATAGTGACAATCTAAAAATTTTCAAGTGGATCTTTCTATCACTTATGGTTATCTTTCTGCTACAAGCTGAAATTGTTGAAAATAAACCGGCATAAAGGTTGTTATTCTCAACAGACAATACTGCTCTATTTCTCACATGGCTCAGAAGTTATTGAACTTATTGATTACTCTGTTGCTTGCTTGCTTATGCAAGAAGTTTTCCTTTCCTCCCTTTTTTCTCCTCTTCTCTCCTTGCTGCCTCTTTTCCTTTTGCTACACATGTCCTCCTATATATTCACTTAAGTGAGTTGAAAACAAGTGCTAATCTTTTGTCTTTCTGCCGAGGATCATATTGGATCATACATAAATAGAATTGGAAGAGTGTGTGTGCGTGCCTGTGTGACATGCACTCTCAGCCAATTTCTAGTTTTCTTCATGGCTGTGAGAATCTTGCTGGTAGAGAAGTCAAAGAACTCATTAGCAGTCTCTAACAGATAAATGTTACCCTGGCTTTGGGGATTTGTGTTCCAAAACTATTATATTTCTTGATTTCTACTTTATATGTGACCGATTTCTGACTGTTTTTATTGTATGGTAGGAGAATGCTACATCTTTATGGCTGTCAGACTAACCCTGACTTTTTAAGATTTGATCAACAGTGAATTAGGACAGTATTGACATTATCATGGCTGAAGGCATTTCTGAAGCATCCATAGAAGGCTCACACAGAACAAAAGCATCACTTAGCCCTGATTTAAGCTTGCTGAGTTTATAGGACACTCAGGGAGCAAGAAAAGACACAATTACCAGGGAGGACATCTTCCCGATGTCACATGGGATCTGGACTTCTGATTGATATCCATCCAGGGCAGTGCTGGTTTCGGAGAAAGCGCAGCTGGGAACAGCTTACTGGGTGGTAAAATTTCAGGGTTTCCAGAAGGTTCCATGCAGAAAATCGGAACAAAAACAACAACGAAAACCCTTCAGTTTCAAAGTACCACATTCTCAGTGGGGACTGAACATCATGTACGGTATATATATATATAATATATATATATATATATATATATTGATGGTTTGAATGTTTCACTAATATAACCACTAACAAATCTTATGTTAAAGTTTACACAATTAATATTTCAGAAAGTGACACACCATTGGCAGTTATTGGAGAATTATGGATATACTTAAGAGTGTTCTTCACCAAATGAAATGTAAAAAACTACCATTAACTATATATGATAACTATAATGTGCATACATGTGTATATGTTTACATTTGTACAAAACACATGTGTTTACCCATGTATGTGTATAAAATAGGAATCAATTTTAGTTCTTGAAGCATCTATTTCTATATCATTTCTTTATGCATTTCTTCACTTAAAATACTTATTGGTGCAGAGTATTTTCTCCTAAGTTGTAATAGCATTCCCATACTATGTCACCAAAATTTCTTGGCCCACCTTTTCAAAGGGAAGAGATAGATTTCACTGTGATGGTACAATGGGAGAAGATCCAAACTGAAGGAGAGGAGACAGACTCGGAGTTGAAGGAGTTCAAGCTGAGCTGCATTTCTTCCTTGTTTCATAATCTAATTCCTGTGCAATCATGGCCTGTACTGGCTGACTCCCTGGGGTTGGGGAAAGGGAAAAGGCGATTGTTTCTGACCTGCTAAGCTGGGCTTGAATTTTTGGAGTTTATGTGATGAACTTGATTTTTTTTTGTTGTTAAGATAATAGGAAATGTAGTCTTGATTGATAAAGACCTGTGCAAACCATCGACGTGATAGCTGAATCAGGCTTGCCACTAAGCAGATTCTACCCCTAGGCTTGAGTATTTCAGGGTTTACAGTTCACCTTTCTTTGACAGGCTTCTTTGTTTAGACTTATATAGCATTTTTTTTTATAGTTCCCTCTTCTATGACTGTTATAACCTGTATTGTACCTCTTTTCCCATTGGTAGGTCTCTGTCATTAGCTTCACAGACTCCTTATGGTAAAATTTTTACAGGTGCTGATGGATTGAATCTCATGTTCTCAGATAATTTATCACCAGAAAGAACTTTTGTCAACACACACACACACACACACACACACACACACACACACACACACACACACACACTCATACATGCATGCACTCACACTCACAGAGGTGCACTCACATATAGACACACACACGGACACACACAGTCTCACACATAGAGACATATACATGGGATACACACACAGATACATGCACACAGAGCCAAAAGTTCATGGAGCCAGAACAGGCCAGGAACAAGACCTTCTAGGCAGGAAAATTGCACACAGAGTGCATGTGCAGTTATCCAAACTACCTAGGATTTTGTTATTTCTTATTTTAAACTACAAGGAATTAGGGAGCCAGAGGTAAAAGTTTTCATGTAATATTTTTATATTTTGAAGGTAATTTGTGCATCAGTAAAGTTGTGCAGGTCAGGCTCTTTCTCTCCATACTAATGCATACTTTTCTCTTTGTGTGTGACCTTATAAAATTTACTTTTCCATAACTGTCACCAAACCTTTTTATAAGCCCTACTCAGACATGAAGACTTAGGCCTAGTTGCGCCTCAAGTTATCACTTAGTTTTTAATATGGATCCATGGAGGATAGAAGATATATCTATGCTGTCACATTTATTGTAAGACTCCAAGAGCTATTTGAAACTTGCATGCATGATTAGCAGTGGGGGGTGATTTTGGCTTTTTAATTTTGTGTGTGAACTGTTATAATAAAGCCGTAGGTAGCTTTATTTATGGTCAAGGAATTACTGACTAGACAGTGGGAGCAGTGGGGTATATTATATTGCTTAAAGCCTTATGCTAATATGAATAATTAGAAATTGTAGTTTTGGAAAAGTTTGTACCCTGGCGTATAAAAGTTAGATAGGGCTTCTTGCCTCTAAGCTTACAATTTGTTTGCAGATTCACTGGGTTGGGGCTGAGGAGATGACTCAGCAGTTAAATTACATACCCTGCACGTGTGAGGACCAGAGTTTGCATATTCAGAAACACCCAGAAAATGTCAGGTGGCCATGGCCTAGCTGCAGCCTCTGGAAGCAGAGCCGGGGATCAGAGCTACTGGTAATATCTGCAAGCTCTGGGTTTGATTGACAGCAGCACCAGTCTCGGGTCTCCATGTGCATGCCCCACACATTCTACCACACAAGCAAACAAGCACGTGTAACCATGACAATCACCCACACGGGGAAAATGGAAAACAGAAGAGAAATCTACTGTCTCCTCGATAATGAGCGCGAGAGATCAGTCAGATGTGATTTTCTAGAAGTTGCCTCCGATCAGAGTTTAAGGATCTGCCTAAGATCTGAGGGTGGGTGCCAAATCTGACAGCCCTCATCTTGTATTTCTGAATCTAAGGGACTACACAGCTAGAGGACTTGAGGAGTTTGCCGTGAAAGACTTCTCCAGAATGAGGGCAATCAGGATCTTCGCAGAGAAAAAGAAAACCTGTGGCTTGGGCAGGGCTGGAGATGGAGTGGGCCTGGCAGCCAGGGTTTCCAGTACAGCACTTTGTAGCTACTGGGGAGGATGGGAACAAATTAATCAGGGTGTCCTCAACCTGCAGTAGTGTCTGTCACATGCCAGTTCTCTGTGACATCTGCTGATTGCTGGTCACCCTCTCTGAGGCCTTCAACTTCTGATACTTCGAATGTCTCAGAGGGTGGGGTGGTGACACCTGCTGGTTAAGTTTGAAACAAGCTAGCTCTGAAGCGAGATGTGGGAAGTAACAGTTCTCCTCTCTAGAAACCAAGAAGTAACAACTGTCCACTGGGTGCCATTTATCTCAGCAGTGTGTGTCACTTCCCAGAAGTACCGACTTGACTCTTTTGTTACCAGGGAGGGGTAGAGTGGGACTTGAGTTTTTACAGAGTGCAATTTACAGTTTTTTTTTTCCTCTCAAAATCAAAATTCAAAACAAATGGCATAAAATTCTATGTGTTTTGGAGGGTGACTGGAATAGATTGTTCTTTGTTTTAGGAAAAATCTAAACCTGCCTAAGGCTGAATTTTGTATGCCTTAATCAAGATCCAAATCTTTTCTAAATAGCCTCATTTTTCCTAAGATTTATTTCCTTTTTAAGTGTGTGATCATGTGAAAATATATGTGAGTGTATGTAAGCATATGTATGTGTTTCTCTGTGTGTGAGAGTGTGTATGTGTCTATGTATGTGTTTCTCTGTGTGTGAGTGTGTGTATGTGTCTATGTATGTGGGTACATGAGTATGTCTTTGTGTGTGTGTGTATGTGTGTTAGTGACTGTGTATCTGTCTCTGTGGGAGTGCATGTGTGTGACTGTGTGTTTGTATGTGTGTTAGTGTGTGTGGCAAGTACCAATGCCTATGTTCAGAAGTACCAGAGCCTTTTGGAGCCAAGAAACAGGTGACACTGAACTATCCAATCTATGTGCTCTTAACCACTGTGTGCTATTACTTAACCACTGAGCCAGCTCTCCAGCCCTTAGTTTTTTAAAAAACATATATGTTTTTAACATTTATTTATTTATTTATTTATTTATTTATTTATATTTTGTTTTTTTCGAGACAGGGTTTCACTGTGGCTTTGGATCCTATCCTGGCACTCGCTCTGTAGACCAGGCTGACCCCGAACTCACAGAGGTCCACCTTTCTCTGCCTCCCGAGTGCTGGGATTAAAGGCCTGTGCCACCAACACCCGGCTTAACATTTATTTTTTGAGAATTTCATATACATATGCAATTCCTTCAATTCCACTTCAACTCCTCACAGATCACCCCCACCTCTTAATTTCATTTTTTTTTTAATAACACACTGAGTCTCATTTGTGTTGCCCATACACACTGGGGAACAGGGCCATCTACTGGACCATGGTTAACCTACAAGAGGCCTTGTCCCCAAAGAAAACCGACTCTTCTTCCTTTAGCAGCCATCAACTGTCAATAGCTGCTTAGCTGTGGATGGAGGCTGGTGCACCCTCCACCATTCATGAACAGCTTCAACTTTTTGGTTAACCCAGTTCATCTCTGACTTCTTAGCTTATTTTGTGAAGTACCCATGTCCCTTTGCAATGAATGCTGTTTCTCCCCATCACAGAATGCTACAGCTCACCAAGCATGTAGGGAATGGAGAGGATTGGGCTATCACAGGACACTGTATTCTTGACAAATCAAAGAGTGTCTGCAGAGCCTTCATTTCACACAGTAATCTTAGTTCAGTCCTTCACAAAGTTTGCTAAGGAGCGATAGGACCAACTAGTCTTTGGCCTCTTATTCACTGGAGGAGGTGTGAAAAGGCTCAGAGGAAGCCTGAGGAGAAGATGCAGGCTTGCCCAGACTGCAAATTGAACAACTGAGTATTTACGTCATTTAAGAAAAGCGCTGAGCCTTTTTTCTCCCTAGGTCCTAATCACCCACAGGCCTGGGAGGAGTGTGCCTTTTGTTTTACAGAAAGCAGAGCTTCTGTGAGCGGATCCAAAGGGACTTATTATTCTGTCTGTTGAGATATCTGCTGATTTGCTTTCCAGACCCCTGGTGGTGTGAGAACAGCATGGCCTTGAACCACACTGCCCTGCCTCAGGACGAGCACCTGCCACACTATCTTCGAGATGAGGACCCCTTTGCTTCCAAACTTTCCTGGGAAGCGGATTTAGTGGCTGGCTTTTACCTAACAATAATCGGTAAGCTTCCTTAATGCTTCTGTGTCACAAGCTGCATTGAGAGAAGTCACAGGCTGTGTTGATTTTGCAAAACGATTCTGGTACTTACATGGGTATTAGTGGACATGGGGAAGGCGGTTAGCATTATGACAGTCAATCAATGTTTCATAAAACCAACAGCTACACTCAACAGAGATAAATATTCCACTGATAATCCAAAGAACTTTCATAGGGAATTCTTTATCTAGACATTATTTCATTTTTGTCACTTCACTAGTAAGTTTGCTTTTTGAATATCAAAAGATTGATAATGAATATATTTCCATCCTAAAAGAATGGCTCTTAGACCATTTGTTGGCTGTACACTTCAGCCTCCTCTTCTCATGACCCAGGAAGCTGTGGCCCAGTACGACAGTGACAGTAGACACTGACTTAGAAGTTGTACCTTATCCATACTGCTAAGATAGAAATTACATCGGTGATCAATGAAAACAAACCTAGGGAGAAAATATTTTTGTGTATAATTCACACAGGGTCGCATCTGTCTATGTAAGACTGTATTATCCAATCCAGCAGCCACCCATGGCTCCTGGGCACATAAATTGCTACCCTTCTGTTGATCATATTGTAGTGAAAATGCATGCCTCCTATTGGAGGCTTAGTACTGGGAAAGTAACGTAAAATATCTCATTAAGAATTTGAAATACAAAATGCCTGTTGAACTCATAATTTCTGGAATTGATTAAGCATTGAATTGTTAAACTAATTTACTTATGTGCTTTTATGTTGCTTAGTGTGGCTACCAGAAAATATTAAAGTGTATTTGTAGCTCATATTTCTGGTTTATATTATATTTCTATTGGATTTCATTAATACACACAACCAAGATTTATAACATTTGGCTGGGCATGATGGCACATGTCTTTAACCCCAGCATTTGGGAAGCATAGGCAGGCAGATCTCTATGAGTTCAAGGCCAATCTGGTCTACATAGAAGAGTTCCAGGCCAGCCAGAGCTACATAGTGGTACCCTGCTTTTAAAATAAATATTTGCAACATTTATTTAATTTAAAGTTGCTATATTAAGTTTGGGTGTGTGGTTAGCATGTGGCTTCCATCTTTAGGTTTATATATCTTTAATATTTTCAGATGTTGGTTCAAGCCTGGTTTCTCAACCTCTCTTTCTTTCTCTCTCCTTTCTTTGTTCCTTCCACTTACCCGCCCTCCCCTCTTCTCTCCCTTGCCCTCTCTCATCTGTCTGACTGGCGAAGAATTTCATGTAATTCCTGAAATTAGAAAAACTCATTAGAGAGTTCTCAAGATCCCTCTATGGTCAGTGCTTGAGGCAGAAAGAATTCATGAGTTTAAAAAACATGCTCTGTTGCAAAAATAATTCTCAAGGTTCCTTGTACTTACTGTGAGCATTTGACTACTTTTCGTTTAATTTAAATTTGTCCTTTCCAACACAAATATATGAAGTACCCACTCTTTGCTACTCATAAGTGTCTGGGAATAAAGCAGTAATGAAAAGCCTCAGAGTAAGCTCCACATCAAGTCTAAAAAGATCAGAAAAGGCAGACAAGCAAGCATTTCATAAATTGAATTTAATTTATCTCAGTCAGTTGCAAGGGATGATTTGAAAATAGCATCTTTAGCCACATCGATGGCTCTGGGCAATGCAACCATGGGAGGACTATTAGCCCATTCCTTCCTAGCAGTGTCAGTGGGGAAAAGAGAGAAGTTCTCACTTTATGCATGTTGGGCTCAAGGGGATCAAAGTCAGATTTAAGTCCGGGAGTGGAGCTTAGAAATTAGGTGCTGTAAAAAGAGTTCCCCAAGCAAAGGGTGTGTCAGATGAATCAGGGAGAGGCTGAAGTCACAGACAACCATTTGGGATGAGGGAAGAAGGCGAGGTTAGGAGAGGATGGAGGGCCGTGGACTTTTTGGAGACCCATGTTGTGGGCTTCACCCCATTTCTGGCTGTGGCGTGTCTAGGTCCTTTTTAAGGAGCCAGAATGGTTAGAACAACATTCTTGTTAAATACTAGAAATTTTAGCGGAAACTGAAGAATGAAAATAGAATTCCAGGTTTGGCATGCAAGAGAAATAGATGTGAGACCCATTTTCCACTCTCCACTTTTCCACATCAACACCTGCTTGATTAACTGCCTAGAGGGGAAAGCTTTGCATCCTTTCTATTCGAAAAAAATACAGGATTTTGATGATCAAAAAACAAAACAAAACAAACAAACAAAAAACTCTGCCCCATAGTTGCAATCATTTTAATCTTGTTTTCCTTAGTGTTAAAAATATATCTGGTTTTCCTTAAAGCTCATCTGCAGACAAGGTTGCTTGTGGAAACAATGGGACATTGCATTTAATAGAACTCATTATTTTTTAAATTTTTGATGGGCACTGGGTGAAACCCTATGAAGTAAGGTTATTAAAAATGCCAGGAAACGGAAGTAAGAGATAGTCTCAAGAGTTGCTGGTAGGCAAAAGGGTGTCAGGCAAACCTTTTACTCTTTTTGGATGTGACATGGATGGAATTTGTTTGTATTATTTTTGAGCTGCATTTTTGCACTTTCCTTTCCCAGTGTGCCTTGCTAGATGGTTTCTTATTAGGAGACAGCAGTTGCCTTTTATCCACTTTGCCTTAGGACTGTCCAGTTCCTTCATTTTTCCTCCCCCTTTGCTTTAAGAAAGCTAAAGAGGCTTTCATGGGCCATTAAGCATCTTTCACTCCAGACAGTCAGCATCTCCTAGGAGCACAATGCAGTCAGGTCCTGGTGGTTTCGTACCATCAACAGAGACACACATTTTTTCCTTGTCCCCCCAAATGAATTGTGGTGGAGAAATTAAAATAGAGATTAAACTAGCCAACTCTGGGTCTCTCCTTTAATGCTTTCCTTATTCCTTACTACTGAAGGCAGCTGTACCAGATTCTCATTTATACACAGCTACACTATGAAGCAAGAATTCCTGAGGAAATCTACTCTACATGTTAAGCTATGGAAGTAGGTGTATTCTTTTCTTAAATACAGTCAGTAGATAATGGGTCTTTTTTTTTTTTTTTGGATTTTAACTGGGTTTGTAAGAACTTTTGAACAGTTTCATTGTAATACCCAAACCAACTTGTTATTAATAAAAGAGTATTCAAACTTGGGAACACATGTATATCATTGTTGTTAGGTCTGGTGGGTTGAGGGTCACTTTCTCTCCCCTTGGTGGGAGGGGGAGTGCCCATGCTATCAGTTGTTACACACTTACCCTTGACACATAGATCCAGTGGTAGCTGAAGGCATCCTGTCTTCCAGATACTGAGGGTCCACACGCCTCAGGAGTCTAGGTCCTGGGGCTCATGTCCAGGAGACGACCCCTTCCTTGCAAGGGGTCACAACAGATACCTTTGACCACAACTTTCCCGCACTCTGGTGCTCCTATGGGAGCCCACAGTGGCACTGAAGTCACCCTGCTTGGCTGGCTTTACCTCCAGGACTTACACATAGTTAATAAGGGGCTGATCCCACTTATCCAAGGGAGGGAGTCTTATAAAGCCAATACTTTGTAAACATGGCTGAGGAAAGCACTCTGGGGGCCAGTACACGAACTGACCATTGGGATTCCCGCCTCTTCCCGAGCCTAACCCGGAAGTTAGCGGTTCCATTGTCTGGGTAAGTTCAGTCCTGTAATCCCTGACTCCTATTCCTTTCGAGGCAATCCATCCCTTGCCTGTCCCTCACAATTCATGCTTTTTTATTTCATCTTCTTAATTTAGATGGTTACTTAGTGGCCTCTCATTACCCTCTGAATCTGTGGTGTCCATTTTTGAAATTGAGAAGTGTTTCATATGCAAGTGACTGCCAATCCTCATTCCAATCACGGGACATTTTATTTTTCTTCGTAGGGATTCTGTCTACATTTGGAAATGGGTATGTCCTTTATATGTCTTCTAGACGCAAGAAGAAACTGAGACCTGCTGAGATAATGACTATCAATTTAGCAGTCTGTGATCTTGGGATATCAGGTAACATGGCCGTGCTGTTCTTTCTTTGTGGGTTTAAAATACTGGTCATTGTAAACACTCGCTGGCTCAGAGCTCACTCCTGCCACCACCCACGTCTGTCTTCTCTACCTTCCCAAAGTGTATTTGCAGTGTTTATAGACAGTTAATGGAATGTCAGCTAAAGGGATTATTTAACATTCACTATTTTTGATTAGGTATGGGACCTCTGTCCACTTCTTAGTCTCTTCTGATGCTATTTGCAATGGAAAAAAAAAATCAGTTTTCTTCAGTGGAGTGCCACACTTGACCAGGAATAGTTAGCCAATGTAAAAGAAACTCCGTAGGTTTTGGTGAGGTTTTCATTTGGCATTTTTTTTTTTTTTTGCTCATTGGTTTTTCTGTTTGATTTTTCTTTCTTTCTTCCTTCCTTCCTTCCTTCCTTCCTTCCTTCCTTCCTTCCTTTTGTTTTTTTTGTATGCTTGTTTCTTTTTAGAGACAAAACATGAAGTTGGCTGGGTATGGAGTCAGAAAGATTCTTGGAGGAGTTGGAGGAGGGGAAAACCATGATCAAAATATCTTGTATAAAAAATAAAAACAAAAAATTATTTTCTTCTTTCTTCATTTCTTTCTTTACTCCCCCCTTTCCCTTTTGGGACAAGGTCTCCTGTAGCCCAGGCTGTTCTCTGAGTTGTTGTATAGATGAGGGTGACTTGAACTCTTCGTCCTCATGTCTTCCACCTGAGTGCTAGAATCACAGGCTCATGGCACCATGGCTAGATTTTTGTTGTTGTTGTTGTTGAATATTTTCTTTCTTCTTTGTTTGTAATTTATGCATATATGTGTGTGCATTTTCACATATATGGGGCAAATTTGTATGGTTACACATTTAGGTGTATGTGTGTGCATGTATATGCACACTTTTTGTGGTGCACGTGTGTGTGTGTGTGTGTGTGTGTGTGTGTGTGTGTGTGTGTGTCTGTGTAGGCCAGAAGCTGATGTCACTGTTTTCCTTCATTCTTCTCTGTCTTATGTACTGTGGCAGGGTTTCTCACTTGGATTCATAGCTCCACAATTTGCTTCTCTAGCTAGCCAGTCTGCCTTAGGGAATTCACTATCTTTGCCTCCCATGGGCGGGCCAACAATTATTTACATGGGTGTTGAGGATCTGACCTCTGGTTCTCAGACTTATACGACAAGCACTCTACCCATGGAGCCATTTCCAAACCCACCGTTGAGTGCTTGCCATGCCCCGGGCATGTTAAGTGTTAAGGATAAAATTTTGGACGGCACTATGATACTGTACACATCTCACAGTGTGTTGGCCCACAGATCCACAATCTAATGGCCAACTGCTTTGTACTCCATGACTGCTTTCCAAGGATCATGGAAATCTGGTGAAAATAAACTGTAAGAGGGTAGACTCTTGAAGGGAAAACAGCAGCCAAAGACAGTGACAAGTCATTATGAGAGGAGAGAAGAGGAGAACTGTGGGCCAGCAGAGATTTTAATTGTGGACTCATCACAAGCTTCTGCTTCCATGGTCCTTAAACTTGGCTGCACAAAAAAATTTTGTGGGATACACTTAAAAGAGCTCATGTCAGGGAGTTTAGTTCAAGTGGTTGAGAGGCTCCGTGGGTGAAGTGCTTGCCAAGTGTGCATGAAATCCTGAGTTTGGATCCTCAGCATCCATGGGTGTGACAAGTCTTAGTCCCAATCCCAGCACTGGGAAGTAGAGATGGGAACACTCAGGGGCTTCAACTCCATCTTCAGTAAAAGACCCTGCCCCCGCCTCTCCCCCTCAAACAAGGTGGTAGAAGACACCAACATTGACATCTGGTCTACACATGTGCATAAAAAAAATGTGCACACCTGCACACACACCTCACACACAGAGGTACAGACACACAGCATCTCATGTGGGCACAGTCACGCATTGCCAGGCAAGTTACTATCTGGATGAAATTGAAAACCGAATGTTTTCCTTGCTTCTTAGACTTTTCAGATAACCCAGAAAAGAGGAGCTGTAATGCTTTTTCTTTAACTGTAATTCATTTAAGAAAGAGTAATTCTGCGTATGTGTCATCTTGTCATTTCTTCTGTAAAGTCCCAGGGTTGCCTAGCTGTACCCTAACTTTTATTTGAATTCATTCAAACATCAGTTAACCAGCTGTGGTTTCTGGCTGTTATGGAGGAAGTGTTTGCTTTTATGTGGGTACTTTTTCTTTTTAAAGCAGTTTCTTGCTGCTCTTTTAAAATAGTTTGTCTCTCTTCATAAAACGAAGTTTTCTACAAAAATATTAGACGGCAGACGTGTTGTCATTTTCCTGAGAGTTTGCCTGCTCCCGGTTGCTGGGGGAGGTGTTACTGGGTAAGGATAGACACTGCTGTCAAAAGCTCTTGTGTGGTAGATGTATAAGTTCAACAGAAGAGGACTGTGTCACCAGGCCCCTTTCCATGTGTGAACTCCGAGGTTTGTGAGAGTGTGCAAGGTGTGGCTGTTAGCCACGTGATGGCGCTAGAGAAGCAGGAATGGTCTGGTGTTTCTCCATCTGCTCACCTAAGTCTTGCTTCCTAGTTCTGAGTGTAAAATGTCTGTCCTCATGAACTCTGCCATTTCAGCTACATCCTTCACCAGTGAGTAATACCCAACTGTTGCTGAAGGTTGATGTAGGTCAGGTTGAATTAAAACACGCTTTTAATTGGTCTGATACATTGAAACTGTTCTCAGTCTTGCCCCTAGGCTCTGAGATCTCAGAAACAGCCTCTCCTACCTTCCCCTGCAAATGCACTTAGAGGAATCCACCAGAAGTGTTTTCTTCCACCCAATTTTTCTCCGGTTAATCTAGGTCAAGCTGAGTGTCTGTAATACACTTTCTCCCGATGCATCCTAAAATCTTTTGTCTTTTTCCTTACCGGGGGGCATTCTTTTCTAAATACTGAAGAAATGCATTCTAGAGTCAGATGTATTGCATTTATGCAACTATTGCAGGCTGTGTTAGGCACAAAAGCTCTTACCAAAGAACACGTAGTAGAGTAAGCTGGAGAGTCAGAGGAAGTAAACCACTGTATGAGTTCTCTGCAGGCATACTGTATCAGCAGATTTTTGGAGTTGGAAGTCCTGAACATTGATAGCAAAAGCAAAGCAAAGCAAATCCAACGAAAACAGAACAATTGCAGTAACTGTAACAGCAGCCAGGCTGAGGGGTGTTCTACCATGTGGAAGGGACAGACAGACAGATGGCAGAGAGAGACACAGATACAGACAGAGACTCAGACAGACAGACACATATTCAGATAGATGGATGAATAGGTAGACAGACAGACAGACAGATACTCATGTAGATGACCTTGCCAACAAGACACATCAAATACTCCATCCACTCCAGGCTGAGCACAGAGTTATAGCTCATGACTCTAGCACTTGGGAGGTGAAGACAAGGGATCAGGAGTTCAAGGTCATCCGGTATCTTCAGTTACAGAATACATTGGAGGCCAGTTTGGGGCTACATGAGACCCTGTCTCAAAACACACACACACACACACACACACACACACACACACACACACACACACACACACACACACACACACACACACACACACACACCCCAAGCCAAATAAAAACTCCATTCAGACCTGGCCCAAATACTAGTTTTTGTCTATAGGCCACTTTTGTCTTTTCTGCTGCTCCGGTCTCCACACAAAGGGATTCTGCACAGGTTTGGAGTCTACTGCCTTCTCTGTCAGAGCACTCTTCAGTCCACTGATTCTGCCTCTACCCAAGTATCACTCTTATGTAAAACAGCGATTCCTGTCTATCTCTGAACTATTTTTCTTCACCCCAATAATTTCTATTTATCATTCTGTCACGCTCCCTCCCTCCCTTCCTCCCTCCTTCCCTCACTCCTCTCGGGGCCTGCTTGTAAACACATGGAAGCTTGTGTTTACTAACAGCTATCTTGGGTTTGAACTTCACATTTATTAAAATGTCTCTCTGGTATCTGAATGAGTGACAGCAGAACAAGTGAGACAAGGGATGAACAGAAAAGGGGGAATTGTAAGAGAACGTGGGATGGGGTTTTAATATGAAAGTGAAAGAGCTCAGAAAGGGATTGCTAAACAAGTTTTGTTAGATTTTCAGAAATAGTATCCAAAGTAATGAGCTCTCTTACAGGATTGTCTTCATACTTTTCTTTGACTCTTCACCCCTGCCCTTCTCTCCCCCTTCCCCTCCTAACTACTGGTGTTTCTCTTCCTAACTAGTCTCTCTGTGTTCCTAAACAATTTCAAACATCAAATGACATCATAAAATATCCACAAGTAAGATGATATTTTTTTCCTGATTGAAGGGAGGTTGGGCTCTCCTTGTTCTGTCTCCCCTCACACACCGATGGTGCACCCAGGCGCACACCCCCACACATAGTGTATGTGTGTAGACATGTACACATACTGAGCCCTGCACAAAGGCACATTCCTATCCATATGAATGTACACGTGCAAAAAGTTGTGTGCTGTCCCAGAAGCTTCCTCGAGGGAGGAACATTTGAAAATCACTGTAGTGTTCCTTCCAATTCCAAGACTCCTCCCATTTTTCTGTGTCCTTGGATCCTTTTGTTTCCCGGGAAATACCTGAGTTTCTGTTTTGCATTTATTGAAAGAAACCATGGGAAATAGTAAAATAAATATATATCTTCATATATCATTTTACCATAGTGCATTCATATATACGGTAAATAAATTCAAAATTGAGGCAATTCCATGAGACTATGGCCTTTTAGTCTCCCATTCTGAATTCATGGCATTTAATGCTGATGGTTTCTCAACATAGGCCTTTCTCTGAAGTGTTTTAGTGTAAACATAGTGTCCTTCTTGCTCAGCTTTTAAATTAACCATTTGATAAAAGATTAAAAGTGATCTCATTGCTGTCATTGCCCCCAGGAGTCTCTGTACTCCCAGGAGTCTCTGAGACAGTTATGATAGTAAGCAAAGTAATGATTATTTTTAAAAAGGTACTTGGCTATTAAGAAGGAAGGAAAACTTTTCAGAGTAATTTCAAACTTAGTTTATGAAAACATAATTTACCTCTTAGAAATAGTGAAAAGTGTTTTCAAATGACTTTATTAACATGTATTAATATGTGACACTTTCATACATATATGTAATATATTCTGATAATATTTGAGTCTCCATTACCCCCTCTCATTCCTGCATCTTTCTGACTAATTTCTTACCCTCCCCTAACAGCCTCTCATCTGCTTTCATGTGCTTTTTGCATGGGTTTCAGTGACTTTTATTAGGGTTGCTTACAGAAGCATGGACGCCTTACCAGTGTACTCCACTAAAGGATATTCCTCTCTCTTCCTCAAGCCATCAAGTAACTATCATCTTCAGGGAGGGACGGGCACCATGAGCCCCTTCCCTCCCATCACAGGGTGTTGAGGGGCCTAGTACAATGGAGTACAGCTCTGTAGTCACACCTGCTGTGAGCTCAGGAGTGTGACAGTCTTGTCAGGATGGCTGCATTTCATACTGCTCTCCATCCCTTCCTGAGACTCTTACATTCTTTCTGCTCCATCTGAGTTGTTCTCTGAGAGAGAGAGAGAGAGAGAGAGAGAGAGAGAGAGAGAGAGAAAGAGGTGTGATGGCCTGACTTTCGACAGCCATTTATTCTCAGCACTTTTGCAAGTTGTCTCTGAAGTCACTACTCTTAACTGCTAAATGACATTTCTCTGGCCAGAGCCAACAGTGGCGCTAATCTATGGGCAAAAAGATAGTTATTTAGAAGGCACATGGTGCCTCCTTAGCAGGACAACAGCAGCAGCTTCTTCAGGACTTCCCAAGCCACCCGCTTTTGACTGGGTTTACAGTTCCAGATGTGAACTCTACTTCTGCAGCAGGCTTCAAATCTCATCCGAACATAGTTGGTTACTCCTACAATTGTGGCATTATTCATTATTGCACAGGTAGACTCTCAGTATTATTAGTGAACATATCATCTAGGATTGGTGAGGACAATTGTCTCCTAGCAATGTGTGGAGACCCTTCAAGCTCTGTGAGGACTCCCTAGCATGGAGGAAACTTTCAGCCTAGTTCCAGCTTGATTGCTTTATGTCTATGACCAAGACCTGTTGTGTCTTCAACAACAGGGTTTTATTGCTTTAGTTTGTAGTGGACCACTAATCAGCTGTCAGAATGTTACTAATCTATCAGTTCTGTGTAGTGAAGTGTGTGTGTGTGTGTGTGTGTGTGTGTGTGTGTGTGTTTGGACACATGTATGAAGACATAACTTTCTCTTCCTCTATTTAGCCCCAAATAAACACATAAAGGCTTATATTAATTATAAACTGTTTGGCTGATGGCTCAGGCTTCTTATTGGCTAGCTTTCCATTAACTATTAACCCGTTTCTATTAATCTAAATATTTCCCCATGGTATTGGCTTACTGGATAATGGCTTACTGGTAGCTACATGGCATCTCTCTTGAGACTCCTCTCTGCCTTCTGTAGGGGGCCGTTTCCTGCATGCTCCATTACAATAATGGTGCCTAAAGACACCAAGATGTAAATTACTTCACAGGCGCTGGGTAATCTCCATTCCTTTGATCTCTGCCTATCCCGTGGCTCATTTGGCCTGAGGAGCTGAAGCCATTCATGGGGTAACACGTCCCAGGCGGCTGGCCAGCCTTTATTAGGGATGGGTTTTCTTGGTTCAGTGTCTCCCCTCTGGTAAGCTTATGCATTAAAGCTTGTCTGCAGAAGGATCCGAGTGTCCTGCGTGTATTTCTTGCCGGCCGAGAAAATACAGCGTGCGCGGGACAGCCTTCATCTTCCCATTATTCTCCTAGTTTGGTAGCCCTATGCTTTCTGCTTGACTACTAGCCCAATCAGCATTCATTCATCAGCCAATAAGAGAAACACATTTACAACATAGAGGACATCCCCCACCATATGTGGACATCACACCTTGAAGTGTGTCTGTGGGGAGGAAGGGCCAGGTTAGTCGAGTGAGCAAGTGGAGAAGTTTTAATGGCAAGGAACTTCTTTTGACACCTGTTTGGTTCTCTAGTTGTAGGCAAGCCGTTCACCATCATCTCTTGCTTCTGCCACCGCTGGGTGTTTGGCTGGTTTGGCTGCCGCTGGTATGGATGGGCTGGATTTTTCTTTGGCTGTGGAAGCCTTATTACCATGACAGCTGTTAGCCTGGACCGATATCTGAAGATCTGCTATCTGTCTTATGGTAAGTTGGAAGGTTCCTTGTTCCCTGATAGTGAAAGCTAGATGGCTTGAGTGTTAGAGCTGTACATACTTTACACAGTAAACAAAGGTTATTTATAACGTCAGTGACCAAGAATACTTCTATTCATAGCCTGTCTTGTTCTACAATATACTTTGATTTGACCTGTATCGATGTATGTTTCCTTTAATACTACTTTTAAATAATGCCTATAGCTTTTAAATGTCTCACTTTTTTGTATGAAGTATGGAAATGTCCACCACATTTCCCCATGCAAAAAACAAAAACAAAATGCATGAATGTGGTCAGGTCTGGGGTTCTTAGCTGACGACCTGCTCAGTTTTCCTAATTATAAGAAAAGTTGTCTGTGATTCTCCTCCAGGACTCAGGTTCCCCACGTTTTCAGAGATGGGGAATTCCAGAATGTTCTCCAGGGTTAGAGAGCCATACAGATGTTCCCACCTGAAAGGACACACACTGAAACACTGATCTGCCGATCTCTTTTGGTATTGGTAGGTAGTAGAGCAGCTACTAAGAGGAGTGCTGAGGCAGCGGTGATGGAGTTTTCAGAGCCCTGCCTTTTCAAGATTAGACTATTCTACTAGTTAAAGTTTGAGTACTTTTGGTTCTGGGGATTCTTGGAACTTATTCAACCAGAAGGAGAAAATAGACGTGGCAAAGGAAGTTTTCTTTGTCACTTAGACTGTTGATAGTCTGATAGTACTGAGACTCTAAAGGAGACCATGGATGGGTCAGGAGGAGGGTAGTTGTAAATGTCTTCATGATTAAAAACACATTAAAAATTGCAGCCTTCATTAACATCTGAAGCTTTCAGTACAAACAGCCTGAGTCAAAGTGTAAAATTACACAGCTTGGGTTACATCGGAGTCTAATTCTTACCACAATCTTGTTTTTTTTCTTTAGCACAACAAGCTGAGTTTTAATAAAATGATAGATTTTGTAGACAAGCATACAGAAAGTTCAACTTCCTGGGAGTATTTGAGGAGAATTAAACCTTGATGCCTGTCTTAAAATATGTCATCTTGAGATTAAACTTTGTATCAATTAAAGAGAGGTTGTTATGCTATCCATCACCAGAGTCATGGCAGGGCAAAAACTGTATGAGGACTGTGTATATTATCTAGATTCTTCTAAGGCTGACCCTCAGTGATATTTCATCATTTAATCTGATTCACTATTGGACCACCCACACAGTGTTCTCTAGCATATTGGAATTTAAAAGGTCACTTGGGGACATGCAGACTTTTCCACCATGTAATGCTGTATATAGTCATCCCCGAGAGATGACCGTTTGGCCTCTTGAATAATTCCAGTGACCAGTGACGGGGAGCTTACTCTTGCACAAGGCAGCCCATTCTCTGATTGGTCTGCTCTCATTGTAACAATGTTATTCCTTATATTGAGACAAAACTGCCTCCCAGTAACCTCCACCCATTGGTCCTAGTTCTGACTGCTGGAGCAACACAGAACCCATCTACTAATCTCCTCCCTCCTGTACTTGACAGCCTTTCAGCATACTGGAATGTAAGTATCCAAGCATCTCACTAAGTAACCCTCACTCTCAATGCTTATCCGTATGCCTATGCACACCCTTATGAATATATGTCCATGATCTCTGCCAGTGTCTGATGCGTTATAATGGATCACCAAGAGCTGACAAACCTTTGTGGCTACCTGATCGCTACCCTTCTCCGGTTGGTCTTGAGGAAGTTTTGTACTTCATGATGTGTAATGTAATGTCATGTATTTGGGAAAATGTAGACAACTGAGCATAGAGACAATTTGTTCTATTTTTCCTTAGTGAACACACACACACACACACACACACACACACACACACACACACACACAGAGGAGTAAATGCTCATGTTCATAGTTTGCAAAATTGACACTATTTCATTTACTTTAAACTTCATTAAAACCTTTAAGCGATGACTAGGGATGTAGCTTAGTAGGCAGAGTGCTTGCCTAGCATACACAATGCCCTGGTTTCTACCCCCAACACCATAGAAACTAAGCATAGTGGGAGCATACACTTGTAATTCCAGTTCTTGGGAGACAGAGGCAGGAGCATCAAAAGTCCAAGGACATCCTCAGCTACAGTCAGTTTGAGCAATTTGAGGCTAGCATCAGACAGAGACTGGGTCTCAAAATAAACAAGCAAGAAAACAAAGAAGCCAACAATAAACCTATAAACAATTTGCCATCACAACTTCCCCTTACTGGTAAGAATGGTGAGCGTTTAGAGAGGCAACATGACACACTACCCCCGGAACAATTGTTGTCTTAGTGACTTAAATCTCACTTGCTCAGAACAGAAGCAGACCCAAGTGCATGTGGAAGAAATCTTATTCCATGTCTTTTTACATTTCTTCCCTGTGACTGGGCAACCAAAGCAGCAAAGAGCCATTCCCGTGGCCCTCCAGCAATGTGA